>NC_048581.1:18553992-18586492 GCF_013265735.2 Oncorhynchus mykiss | reverse complement strand
CCCTCTCCCTCCCTCCTCCCATAATCCAACCTATTTTTCTCTACCTCCTCATTCGCTCTCTCCCCCTTCCATCTCTTTCCTGCAGAGTGTTTTCTTGTTAATTGAAAGGCAGTCAGTGATGAATCAGGGAGAGGGAGATTTGCTGTTCACTGCTGACGGCAAAACCCAACACTCAGCAGAGAGAAAGATTGGAGGGATGGAAGTAGAGGGGGATAGAGGGAGGGATGGAAATAGAGGGGGATAGAGGGATGGAAGTAGAGGGGGATAGAGGGAGGGATGGAAGTAGAGGGGGATAGAGGGAGGGATGGAAGTAGAGGGGATAGAGGGAGGGATGGAAGTAGAGGGGGATAGAGGGAGGGATGGAAGTAGAGGGGGATAGAGGGAGGGATGGAAGTAGAGGGGGATAGGGGGAGGGATGGAAGTAGAGGGGGATAGAGGGAGGGATGGAAGTAGAGGGGGATAGAGGGAGGGATGGAAGTAGAAGGGGATAGAGGGAGGGATGGAAGTAGAGGGGGATAGAGGGAGGGATGGAAGTAGAGGGGGTTAGAGGGAGGGATGGAAGTAGAGGGGGATAGAGGGAGGGATGGAAGTAGAGGGGGATAGAGGGAGGGATGGAAGTAGAGGGGGATAGAGGGAGGGATGACAAACCGCAGCTCAGCAGGAAGAGTGAGAGATGGAGGGATGGAAGGAACGATGGATGGAGGGACAGAGGTCAGGAGGGAGGAAAAGCCCAAGAGGGAAAGATGGAAAGAGGGAGAGATGGAGGGAAGGAGAGATGGATGGGAGGGCTGAGGTGAGTTCTTGGTTTTAGTTAGAATGTCCCTCCCTCCCTTTCTTCCTTTGTTTTCTCCTCTTCTCTTTTTCTTTGACTCTCTCTCTTTCAGAGTGCTGATGCTGGGAGCTAGAGTGCTTACTCCACACCAGACTTATATTAGGCCCATTAGCTCTCTCTCTCTCCCTCCTCCCCCTCTCTCCCTCCCTCCCTCCTCCTTTTCTCCCCCTCTCCTAGCCTCCCTATCCTCCCTCTCCTCTCCATCAATCAGCAGATCAGTGTGTGTGCGTGTGTCTTAGAGACTTTGAGCCAAATGGCCAAAAAATGCCTATCTAGCTAATGAGTCCGGACCTCACTCTGTCCAGACCCATATCCTGCTCTCTCACCCTTTCTCTGTCTCTCTTTCTCTGTCTCTCTTTCTCTCTCTCTTTCTCTCTCTTTCTCTGTCTCTCTCTCAATTCAATTCAAATTTCAATTGAAGGGCTTTATCTCTCTCTCTTGTGCCTTTGATTGAGCCTGGAAGAAGGACAGGATTTACACTTTTGGGACTATTTAATTGGTTCCATTGTGCCAGGCAAGCTCAATCAAGTGCAGTAAAGTAGAGTAGTACAAGACGTTCCGGTCCAGTCTGATCTGGTGTTGTCTGGTAAGCAGTCAAGTTGAGTTCTGGGTCGTCTTCAGGTCCCGTCGCAGTGCGGTGGTTGTTTAAGTGATTCTCTCTCCTCCAGCCCGTTGAGATTGGGTTGTCTGACCAGGCTTTTTGGCCCACTCCTCCAGTCCTGCTTCTGGAACACCAATAAAACAGTCTGCATCTACCAGTAGAGACCACAGACAGTCTTGTACAGCTAACCTTCTGGAACACCAATAAAACAGTCTGCATCTGCCAGTAGAGACCACAGACAGTCTTGTACAGCTAACCTTCTGGAACACCAATAAAACAGTCTGCATCTGCCAGTAGAGACCACAGACAGTCTTGTACAGCTAACCTTCTGGAACACACCAATAAAACAGTCTGCATCTACCAGTAGAGACCACAGACAGTCTTGTACAGCTAACCTTCTGGAACACCAATAAAACAGTCTGCATCTGCCAGTAGAGACCACAGACAGTCTTGTACAGCTAACCTTCTGGAACACACCAATAAAACAGTCTGCATCTACCAGTAGAGACCACAGACAGTCTTGTACAGCTAACCTTCTGGAACACCAATAAAACAGTCTGCATCTGCCAGTAGAGACCACAGACAGTCTTGTACAGCTAACCTTCTGGAACACCAATAAAACAGTCTGCATCTACCAGTAGAGACCACAGACAGTCTTGTACAGCTAACCTTCTGGAACACCAATAAAACAGTCTGCATCTACCAGTAGAGACCACAGACAGTCTTGTACAGCTAACCTTCTGGAACACACCAATAAAACAGTCTGCATCTACCAGTAGAGACCACAGACAGTCTTGTACAGCTAACCTTCTGGAACACCAATAAAACAGTCTGCATCTGCCAGTAGAGACCACAGACAGTCTTGTACAGCTAACCTTCTGGAACACACCAATAAAACAGTCTGCATCTACCAGTAGAGACCACAGACAGTCTTGTACAGCTAACCTTCTGGAACACCAATAAAACAGTCTGCATCTGCCAGTAGAGACCACAGACAGTCTTGTACAGCTAACCTTCTGGAACACCAATAAAACAGTCTGCATCTGCCAGTAGAGACCACAGACAGTCTTGTACAGCTAACCTTCTGGAACACACCAATAAAACAGTCTGCATCTACCAGTAGAGACCACAGACAGTCTTGTACAGCTAACCTTCTGGAACACCAATAAAACAGTCTGCATCTGCCAGTAGAGACCACAGACAGTCTTGTACAGCTAACCTTCTGGAACACCAATAAAACAGTCTGCATCTACCAGTAGAGACCATACACACACACACACACACACACACACACACACACACACACACACACACACACACACACACAGTCTTGTACAGCTAACCTAAGACACAATTAAGTCTCATTCAAAATCATATTTTCCCTAACCCTATCCTTAACCCAAAAACCTAACCCTAGCTCCTAAAACTAACCCTAACCCTAGCTCCTAACCCTAAACCCTAAAACTAACCCTAGCTCCTAACCCTAAACCCTAAAATCAAATCAAATCAAATGTATTTATATAGCCCTTCGTACATCAGCTGATATCTCAAAGTGCTGTACAGAAACCCAGCCTAAAACCCCAAACAGCAAGCAATGCAGGTGTAGAAGCACGGTGGCTAGGAAAAACTCCCTAGAAAGGCCAAAACCTAGGAAGAAACCTAGAGAGGAACCAGGCTATGTGGGGTGGCCAGTCCTCTTCTGGCTGTGCCGGGTGGAGATTATAACAAAACATGGTCAAGATGTTCAAATGTTCATAAATGACCAACATGGTCGAATAATAATAAGGCAGAATAGTTGAAACTGGAGCAGCAGCACAGTCAGGTGGACTGGGGACAGCAAGGAGTCATCATGTCAGGTATTCCTGGGGCATGGTCCTAGGGCTCAGGTCCTCCGAGAGAGAGAAAGAAAGAGAGAATTAGAGAGAGCATATGTGGGATGGCCAGTCCTCTTCTGGCTGTGCCGGGTGGAGATTATAACAGAACATGGCCAAGATGTTCAAATGTTCATAAATGACCAGCATGGTCGAATAAAACTAACCCTAGCTCCTAACCCTAACCCTAAACTTAACCCTAGCGCCTAACACTAAACCCTAAACCTAACCCTAGCTCCTAAACCTAATCTCAACCCTTAAAGTAATTCTAACACTAATTATAACCTTAACCCTAGCTCCTAACCCTAAACCTTAAAACTAACCTTAACCCTTAAGGTAATTCTAACACTAATTCTAACCTTAACCCTAGCTCCTAACCCTAGCTCCTAACCCTAAACCCTAAACCTAACCCTAGCTCCTAAAACTAACCCTAACCCTTAAGTTAATTCTAACACTAATTCTAAACTTAACCCTAGCTTCTAACCCTAGCTCCTAACCCTAAACCTTAAAACTAACCCTAACCCTTAAGGTAATTCTAACACTAATTCTAACCTTAACCCTAAACCCCTAGAAACAGCATTTAACCTTGTGGGGACTAACAAAATGTCCCCAGTTGGTCAAATGTTTGTTTGTTTACTATTCTGGTGGAGACTTCTGGTCCCCTCAAGAATAGTTAAACAGGTCCACACACACAAACACACACACACACACACACACACAAACACACACACACACACACACACACACACACACACACACACACACACACACACACACACACACACAGGCGCACACAGGCGCACACACACTACTCAGTGAAGTAAATACATCACATTACCTGCACTGGTTTATACTGAACAAAAATATAACCGCAACATGCAACAATTTCAAAGAGTTCACTGAGTTACAGTTCATATGAGGAAATCAGTCAATGTAAATAAATGAATTAGGCCCCAGTCTATGGATTTCACATGACTGGGAATACAGATATGCATCTGTTGGTCACAGATACTTATAAAAAGGTAGGGGTGTGGATCAGAAACCCAGTCAGTATCTGGTGTGGCCATTTGCCTTATGCAGCGTGACACATCTCCATAGAATTGATCAGGCTGTTGATTGTGGCCTGTGGTTGTTGTCCCACTCCTCTTCAATGGCTGTGTGAAGTTTCTGGATATTGGTGGGAACTGGAATACGTTGTCGTATACATCGATCCAGAGCATCCCAAACATGCTCAATGGGTGACATATCTGGTGAGTATGCAGGCCATGGAAGAACTGGGACATTTTCAGCTTCCAGGAATTGTATACAGATGCTTGTGACATGGGGCCGTGCATAATCATGCTGAAACATGATGGCGGTGGATGAAAGGCACGACAATGGACCTCAGGATCTCGTCACGGTGTCTCTGTACATCCAAATTGCCATTGATTTAATGCAATTGTGTTCGATGTTTGTACCTTATGCCTGCCCATACCATAACCCCACTGCCACCATGGGGCACTCTGTTCAAAATGTTGACATCAGCAAACTGCTCGCCCACACAACACCATACACGCTGTCTGCCATCTGCCTGGTACAGTTGAAACCAGGATTCATCCATGAAGAGCACACCTCTCCAGCGTGCCAGTGGCCATCGAAGGGGAGCATTTTCCCACTGAAGTCGGTTACGACGCTGAACTGCAGTCAGGTCAAGACCCTGGTGAGGATGACGAGCATACGGATGAGCTTCCCTGAGACGGTTTCTGACAGTTTGTGCAGAATTTCTTCGGTTTTGTGCAAACCCACAGTTTGATCAGCTGTCATCAAACCCACAGTTTGATCAGCTGTCATCAAACCCACAGTTTGGTCAACTGTCATCAAACCCACAGTTTGGTCAACTGTCATGAAACCCACAGTTTGATCAGCTGTCATGAAACCCACAGTTTGATCAACTGTCATCAAACCCACAGTTTGATCAGCTGTCATCAAACCCACAGTTTGATCAACTGTCATCAAACCCACAGTTTGATCAACTGTCATCAAACCCACAGTTTGATCAGCTGTCATCAAACCCACAGTTTGATCAACTGTCATCAAACCCACAGTTTGATCATCTGTCATCAAACCCACAGTTTGATCAACTGTCATCAAACCCACAGTTTGGTCAACTGTCATCAAACCCACAGTTTGATCAGCTGTCATCAAACCCACAGTTTGATCAACTGTCATCAAACCCACAGTTTGATCAACTGTCATCAAACCCACAGTTTGATCAGCTGTCATCAAACCCACAGTTTGATCAACTGTCATCAAACCCACAGTTTGATCAGCTGTCATCAAACCCACAGTTTGATCAGCTGTCATCAAACCCACAGTTTGATCAGCTGTCATGAAACCCACAGTTTGATCAGCTGTCATCAAACCCACAGTTTGATCAGCTGTCATCAAACCCACAGTTTGATCAGCTGTCATGAAACCCACAGTTTGATCAGCTGTCATCAAACCCACAGTTTGATCAGCTGTCATCAAACCCACAGTTTAATCAGCTGTCATCAAACCCACAGTTTGATCAGCTGTCATGAAACCCACAGTTTGATCAGCTGTCATCAAACCCACAGTTTGGTCAACTGTCATCAAACCCACAGTTTGATCAGCTGTCATCAAACCCACAGTTTGATCAGCTGTCATCAAACCCACAGTTTGATCAGCTGTCATCAAACCCACAGTTTGGTCAACTGTCATCAAACCCACAGTTTGATCAGCTGTCATCAAACCCACAGTTTGATCAGCTGTCATCAAACCCACAGTTTGGTCAACTGTCATCAAACCCACAGTTTGATCAGCTGTCATCAAACCCACAGTTTGGTCAACTGTCATCAAACCCACAGTTTGATCAGCTGTCATCAAACCCACAGTTTGGTCAACTGTCATCAAACCCACAGTTTGATCAGCTGTCATCAAACCCACAGTTTGGTCAACTGTCATCAAACCCACAGTTTGATCAGCTGTCATCAAACCCACAGTTTGATCAGCTGTCATCAAACCCACAGTTTGATCAGCTGTCATGAAACCCACAGTTTGATCAGCTGTCCAGGTGGCTGGTCTCAGCCGACCCCGCTGGTGAAGAAGCTGGATGTGGAGGTCCTGGGCTGGTTACACCTGGTCTGTTGTGAGGCCGGTTGGATGTACTGCCAAGTTCTCTAAAACAACATTGGATGTGGCTTATGGTAGAGAAATGTTGCGTTTTATATATTTTTTCCATATATGAAGCTGGACACACTTTAATTTGCACAAGGCTACACTGGTGTCAATGATGTCATTGTGGTGAGGTATTTAGCTGAGGTAGTGCACAGCTGTCATCACCCAGAGTCCTATGGGCTACACTGGTGTCGATGATGTCATGTCTATAGTGATGATGTGATCTCTATAGTGTACATCACGTCTGACTGTGCGTCACACAGTGATGTCATCCTTACACAGTGATGTCACCGTCCCCAAGACCTGAAGACTCTAAGTGTTATATACTTAGCAAAGACACATCCTGCTAAGTGTTAGGGCCGGGGTGTTCCCCCTTGTCCAGCACCTAATGTGATTCTGCTAAGTTATACGGCCATACTCGTTTATACTTCCCCCCCTTAACCGTCTCAGGATGGCAGGGAGCCGAGCGGTTAAGAGCTTTGTGCCAGTAACTGAAAGGTCGCTGGTTCGAATCCCCCAAGCCGACTAGGTGTCAAATCTGTGAGCACTTGGTAATTGCTCCTGTAAGTCGCTCTGTTTAATGGTGTCTGCTAAATGACCTCAACGTAAATCTTGAAAGCTTTGAACACATCAATCAGAGCTCTAAATGGATGTCTTCCTGTCTGTCCTGTGAGCTACAGTCAAGGGTCACTATGTAGGAGATCGGGTGCTGTCCTGATCCATCTCCTCCATTATAGCAGCCTGGTCCATCCTAACCCATGTCCTGATCCATCTCCTCCATTATAGCAGCCTGATTCATCTCCTCCATTACAACAACCTGGTCCATCCTGACCCATGTCCTGATCCATCTCCTCCATTATAGCAGCCTGGTCCATCCTGACCCATGTCCTGAACCATCTCCTCCATTATAGCAGCCTGGTCCATCTCCTCCATTATAGCAGCCTGATCCATCCTGACCTATGTCCTGATCCATCTCCTCCATTACAGCAGCCTTGTCCATCGCCTCCATTATAGCAGCCTGATCCATCTCCTCCATTACAGCAGCCTGATCCATCTCCTCCATTACAGCAGCCTGGTCCATCCTGACCCATGTCCTGATCCATCTCCTCCACTATAGCAGCCTGATCCATCTCCTCCATTACATCAGCCTGATCCATCTCCTCCATTACAGCAGCCTGGTCCATCCTAACCCATGTCCTGATCCATCGCCTCCATTACAGTAGCCTGATCCATCTCCTCCATTATAGCAGCCTGATCCATCTCCTCCATTACAGCAGCCTGGTCCATCCTAACCCATGTCCTGATCCATCTCCTCCATTACAGCAGCCTGGTCCATCCTAACACATGTCCTGATCCATCTCCTCCATTATAGCAGCCTGATCCATCTCCTCCATTACAGCAGCCTGGTGCATCCTAACCCATGTCCTGATCCATCTCCTCCATTACAGCAGCCTGGTCCATCTCCTCCATTACAGCAGCCTGATCCATCTCCTCCATTATAGCAGCCTGATCCATCTCCTCCATTACAGCAGCCTGATCCCTCCTCCATTACAGCAGCCTGATCCATCTCCTCCATTACAGCAGCCTGATCCATCTCCTCCATTACAGCAGCCTGATCCATCTCCTCCATTATAGCAGCCTGATCCATCTCCTCCATTACAGCAGCCTGGTCCATCCTGACCCATGTCCTGATCCATCTCCTCCATTATAGCACCTTGGTCCATCTCCTCCATTACAGCAGCCTGGTCCATCCTAACCCATGTCCTGATCCATCTCCTCCATTACAGCAGCCTGATCCATCTCCTCCATTATAGCAGCCTGATCCATCCCCTCCATTACAGCAGCCTGGTGCATCCTAACCCATGTCCTGATCCATCTCCTCCATTATAGCAGCCTGGTCCATCTCCTCCATTACAGCAGCCTGATCCATCTCCTCCATTACAGCAGCCTGGTCCATCTCCTCCATTACAGCAGCCTAGTCCATCACCATTACAGCAGCCTGGTCCATCCTAACCCATGTCCTGATCCATCTCCTCCATTACAGCAGCCTGTTCCATCTCCTCCATTACAGCAGCCTGGTCCATCTCCTCCATTACAGCAGACGGGACCATCTCCTCCATTACGGCAGCCTGATCCATCTCCTCCATTACAGCAGCCTGATCCATCTCCTCCATTACAGCAGCCTGATCCATCTCCTCCATTACACAGCCTAGTCCATCTCCTCCATTATAGCAGCCTGATCCATCTCCTCCATTACAGCAACCTGATCCATCTCCTCCATTACAGCAGCCTGGTCCATCTCCTCCATTACAGCAGCCTGGTCCATCCTGACCCATGTCCTGATCCATCTCCTCCATTACAGCAGCCTGGTCCATCTCCTCCATTACAGCAGCCTGGTCCATCTCCTCCATTACAGCATCCTGGTCCATCTCCTCCATTACAGCAGCCTGATCCATCTCCTCCATTACAGCAGCCTGATCCATCTCCTCCATTACAGCAGCCTGATCCATCTCCTCCATTACAGCAGCCTGGTCCATCTCCTCCATTACAGCAGCCTGGTCCATCCTAACCCATGTCCTGATCAATCCCCTCCATTACAGCAGCCTGGTCCATCTCCTCCATTACAGCAGCCTGGTCTATCTCCTCCATTACAGCACCCTGGTCCATCTCCTCCATTACAGCAGCCTGATCAATCTCCTCCATTACAGCAGCCTGATCCATCTCCTCCATTACAGCAGCCTGGTCCATCCTAACCCATGTCCTGATCCATCTCCTCCATTACAGCAGCCTGATCCATCTCCTCCATTACAGCTGCATGATCCATCCTAACCCATGTCCTGATCCATCTCCTCCATTATAGCAGCCTGGTCCATCTCCTCCATTACAGCAGCCTGGTCCATCTCCTCCATTACAGCATCCTGGTCCATCTCCTCCATTACATCAGCCTGGTCCATCCTAACCCATGTTCTGATCCATCTCCTCCATTACAGCAGCCTGATCCATCTCCTCCATTACAGCAGCATGATCTATCCTAACCCATATCCTGATCCATCTCCTCCATTATAGCAGCCTGGTCCATCTCCTCCATTATAGCAGCCTGGTCCATCTCCTCCATTACAGCAGCCTGGTCCATCCTAACCCATGTCCTGATCCATCTCCTCCATTACAGCAGCCTGGTCCATCTCCTCCATTACAGCAGCCTGGTCCATCTCCTCCATTATAGCAGCCTGGTCCATCTCCTCCATTACAGCAGCCTGATCCATCTCCTCCATTACAGCAGCCTGATCCATTTCCTCCAGTACAGCAGCATGATCCATCCTAACCCATGTCCTGATCCATCTCCTCCATTACAGCAGCCTGGTCCATCCTGACCCATGTCCTGGTCCATCTCCTCCATTACAGCAGCAGGTCCATCTCCTCCATTATAGCAGCCTGATCCATCTCCTCCATTACAGCAGCCTGGTCCATCCTAACCCATGTCCTGATCCATCCCCTCCATTACAGCAGCCTGGTCCATCTCCTCCATTACAGCAGCCTAGTCCATCTCCTCCATTATAGCAGCCTGATCCATCTCCTCCATTGCAGCAGCCTGGTCCATCCTGACCCATGTCCTGATCCATCTCCTCCATTACAGCAGCCTGGTCCATCTCCTCCATTACAGCAGCCTGGTCCATCTCCTCCATTACAGCATCCTGGTCCATCTCCTCCATTACGGCAGCCTGATCCATCTCCTCCATTACAGCAGCCTGATCCATCTCCTCCATTACAGCAGCCTAGTCCATCTCTTCCATTATAGCAGCCTGGTCCATCCTGACCCATGTCCTGATCCATCTCCTCCATTACAGCAGCCTGATCCATCTCCTCCATTATAGCAGCCTGGTCCATCCTGACCCATGTCCTGATCCATCTCCTCCATTACAGCAGCCTGGTCCATCTCCTCCATTATAGCAGCCTGGTCCATCCTGACCCATGTCATGATCCATCTCCTCCATTACAGCAGCCTGATCCATCTCCTCCATTACAGCAGCCTGATCCATCTCCTCCATTACAGCAGCCTGGTCCATCTCCTCCATTACAGCAGCCTGATCCATCTCCTCCATTACAGCAGCCTGATCCATCTCCTCCATTATAGCAGCCTGGTCCATCCTGACCCATGTCCTGGTCCATCTCCTCCATTACAGCAGCCTGGTCCATCTCCTCCATTGCAGCAGCCTGGTCCATCTCCTCCATTACAGCGGCCTGATCCATCTCCTCCATTACAGCATTGATCTGCCTGGTGTCTTCAAAAGATACTGAAGGACAATGTGAACCCACTCACCCACACATCTAGCACACTGCCCTTTTTCTGAGGTGAAACACTCTGTCCCTCACTCACTACAGTGGAGAAACAAACAGATGGGGAGAGAGAGAGAGAGAGAGAGAAATGGGGGAGGGAGAAAGAGGGGGCTTCCGTCAGAGTTGCTGTGTGAACGCTCCCAGAATGACAATGCTGAAAGAGAGAGTGAGAGAGATGTAATCCTCTCCCCATCTTTCACATCCCTCACTCATCCCACCTCTTATTTCCAAGTCTTTCTCTATTTTACCTGCCTTCTTTCCTCCTATTTCTGTCCTTCCCTCTCTGGGATGGTGCTGACTGCTCTCTCTCTCTCTCCCTCTCTCCCTCTCTCTCTCTCTCTCTCTCTCTCTCCCTCTCCCTCTCCCCTCTCTCTCTCTCTCTCTCTCTCTCTCCCTCTCTCTCTCTCTCTCTCTCTCTCTCTCTCTCTCTCTCTCTCTCTCTCTCCCTCTCTCTCCCTCTCTCTCCCTCTCCCTCCCTTCCTCTCTGCCCCTACCTCTCTCTCTCTCTCTCATTCTTCTATCCCTGTTATGTCTTGTTCTTCCTTCCACCTCCCTTTCCTATTTTTCTCTCTGGAATGGTGCTCCCTCCCTTCCTCTCTCTCTGCATATTTTTCTCCCCCTCCTCTCTTCATCTTTATGGAATAGCAATGCTCTCTCTCTCTCTCTCTCTCTCTGTATCGAGGGCTCCATACAGTGGTAGAGCGGTGAGAGAGAGAAAGGATGCAGAAAAGGGGGGTGGTGTGTGAAGTCAGAGAGAAGGGGATGAGGGTGGTGGTGTGTGAAGTCAGAGAGAAGGGGATGAGGGTGGTGGTGTGTGAAGTCAGAGAGAAGGGGAGGAGGAAGGGGAGGAGGGGTGGTGTGTGAAGTCAGAGAGAAGGGGATGAGGGTGGTGGTGTGTGAAGTCAGAGAGAAGGGGATGAGGGTGGTGGTGTGTGAAGTCAGAGAGAAGGGGAGGAGGAAGGGGAGGAGGGTGGTGTGTGAAGTCAGAGAGAAGGGGATGAGGGTGGTGGTGTGTGAAGTCAGAGAGAAGGGGATGAGGGTGGTGGTGTGTGAAGTCAGAGAGAAGGGGAGGAGGAAGGGGAGGAGGGGTGGTGTGTGAAGTCAGAGAGAAGGGGATGAGGGTGGTGGTGTGTGAAGTCGGAGAGAAGGGGAGGAGGGTGGTGGTGTGTGAAGTCAGAGAGAAGGGGAGGAGGAAGGGGAGGAGGGGTGGTGTGTGAAGTCAGAGAGAAGGGAAGGAGGGTGGTGGTGTGTGAAGTCAGAGAGAAGGGGAGGAGGGTGGTGGTGTGTGAAGTCAGAGAGAAGGGGAGGAGGAAGGGGAGGAGGGGTGGTGTGTGAAGTCAGAGAGAAGGGGATGAGGGTGGGGGTGTGTGAAGTCAGAGAGAAGGGGATGAGGGGGTGATGTGTGAAGGCAGAGAGAAGGGGGGAGGGGGTGGTGTGTGAAGACAGAGAGAAGGGGACGAGAGTGGTGGTGTGGGAAGGCAGAGAGAATGTGAGGAGGGTGTGGGTGTGGGAAGGCAGAGAGAAGGGGGGGAGGGGGTGGTGTGTGAAGACATAGAGAAGGGGACGAGGGTGGTGGTGTGGGAAGGCAGAGAGAAGGTGAGGAGGGTGTGGGTGTGGGAAGGTAAAGAGAAGGGGAGGAGGGGGTGGTGTGTGAAGGCAGAGAGAAGGGGAGGAGGGTGGGGGTGTGGGAAGGCAGAGAGAAGGGGATGAGGGTGGTGGTGTGTGAAGACAGAGAGAAGGGGATGAGGGGGGTGGTGTGTGAAGGAAGAGAGTAGGGAAGGAAGGGGGTGTGTTGCTGGGGCTTCCTGCGGGGTTGCCGTGTGAACGCTCTCTGAATGACAATGCTGCTCTCTCAGTGTTGCTCGATGCTACCACCAGGGCCTCCACACACACACACACACACACACACACACACACACACACACACACTCTCTCTATATTGTAGGGTACACTGTTACTGTACTGCTGCATGCATCTTTCCATACATGCATTGCGGCTGCCTGGTGCTGGTATACACATCTACACATCTACACATCTACACATATACACACATACACACATCTACACATCTACACACATACACACATCTACACATCTACACACATACACACATATACACATACACATCTACACATATAGACATCTACACATCTACACATACACCCACATACACATCTACACATATACACATATACACACATACACACATACACATCTACACATATACACATCTACACATATACACACATGCACACATATACACATATACTCATACACACATATACACATCTACACATCTACACATCTACACATCTACACATATACTCATACACACATATACTCATACACACATATACTCACATACACACACATACACACATACACATATACACACATACACACATACACACATACACACATATATACACATATACACACATACACACATATATACACATATACACACATATACACATATACTCATACACACATATACTCACATACACACATACACATATACACACATACACACATACACACATACACACATACACACATATATACACATATACACACATATACACATATATACACATATACACACATATACACATATACTCATACACACATATACTCATACACACATATACTCATATACACATATACTCATATACACATATACTCATATACACATATACACATACACACATATACTCATACACACATATACTCATATACACATATACTCATATACACATATACTCATATACACATATACACACATATACACATATACTCATACACACATATACTCATATACACATATACACATATACACATATACTCATACACACATATACTCATATACACATATACACATATACTCATACACACATATATACACATACACACATATATACTCATACACACAAACGGAATAGAATATAAATATACACTGTGTACAAAACATTAAGAATGCTTGAGCGTGAAAAATCCCAGCAGTGTTGCAGTTCTTGACACAAACCGGTGTGCCTGGCACCTACTACCATACCCCGTTCAAAGGCACTTCAATCTTTTGTCTTGCCCATTCACCCTCTGAATGGCACACATACACAGTCCATGTCTCAAAAATGTACCTTAACAGACTGATAAATTCATTTACAATATCATTCCAAAGATTCCTAACTATCCAAACAATCCCACTGCATCAAAACAAGTGGTCAAAGTGAATAAACTTTATTGATAACAAAGTTATTTCAGAGAGAGGATTCTGATAGGGATGATAAGGTAACGATGCAATCACACAAATTAGGCTTGCACCCCAAATGGCAACCTATTTAGTGTCCGACTTTTGAGTTCTGGTCAAAAGTAGGGCACTATGTAGGGAATAAGGTGCCATTTTGGACGCATTCCAGCGCAGGCAGGTCACTCGTTATACAAGTCAGTATTCGACCGTCCATCCATGTCTTAGGATGTCGGGAGATGACATGGCTACTAGCCACTACGGGTAACAGTGAGTGCTGTTACCTTCAAGTAGACGCTGGATTTGCTCCCAAACCTTAACCCTAACCTTAACCATTCAGAATTAATGCCTAACCTTAACCCTTACCTTAACCATTCAGACTTAATGCCTAACCTTAACCCTTACCTTAACCATTCAGAGTTAATGCCTAACCTTAACCCTTACCTTAACCATTCAGACTTAATGCCTAACCTTAATCCTTACCTTAACCATTCATACTTAATGCCTAACCTTAACCCTTACCTTAACCATTCAGACTTAATGCCTAACCTTAATCCTTACCTTAACCATTCAGACTTAATGCCTAACCTTAACCCTTACCTTAACCATTCAGACTTAATGCCTAACCTTAACCCTTACCTTAACCATTCAGAGTTAATGCCTAACCTTAACCCTTACCTTAACCATTCAGACTTAATGCCTAACCTTAATCCTTACCTTAACCATTCAGACTTAATGCCTAACCTTAACCCTTACCTTAACCATTCAGAGTTAATGCCTAACCTTAACCCTTACCTTAACCATTCAGACTTAATGCCTAACCTTAACCCTTACCTTAACCATTCAGAGTTAATGCCTAACCTTAACCCTTACCTTAACCATTCAGACTTAATGCCTAACCTTAATCCTTACCTTAACCATTCAGACTTAATGCCTAACCTTAATCCTTACCTTAACCATTCAGACTTAATGCCTAACCTTAACCCTTACCTTAACCATTCAGAGTTAATGCCTAACCTTAACCCTTACCTTAACCATTCAGACTTAATGCCTAACCTTAACCCTTACCTTAACCATTCAGAGTTAATGCCTAAACTTAACCCTTACCTTAACCATTCAGAGTTAATGCCTAAACTTAACCTTGGAACGATACAGCGAAGTAACCAAACACGTTTGCATCAATTTTGACATTTTACGTTTGAGAAACATGGATGAACGTGTAATTCTGACGTGAGACTGTGAGATCTTGTTGGCCCAGAGATGAAAGGAACACAGTGGATTTTTAATACAATGATTGTATTGCTGAGTTTAAGTTTATTTATTTAGCTTATATTCATATTGACTGTTTAGATCTATATATGATGTGTCACAATGTTTTTACACGTTGAGATGGGTATTATTCTGCATGTTCATGTTATGATTGTGAGTTTGTTTTTCATACAGGTGCTTAACTATTCTGTGTCCCCATCCTAACACGAGACAGACAGACTGACAGACTGACACAGATAGAGAGAGAGAGAGAGAGAGAGAGAGAGAGAGAGAGACATTATTTTGCCATTCTTCCCTCCTTATTATCTTCTGTTTCACATGCTAAATAACTTAGAAAGAGGTTCCCATCTCATCTACCATCCTTAGAGTCCGTTTTGGTTGGTCGTTTTCTGTGATCGTTCAAGCATAACGATACCCGCCTCTTCTCTCCCCTCCTCTCCTTTCCTCTCCTCTCCCCTCCTCTCCCCTCCTCTCCTTTCCTTTCCTCTCCCCTCCTCTCCTTTCCTTTCCTCTCCCCTCCTCCTCTTTCCTCTCCCCTCCTCCCCTTTCCTCTCCTCTCCCCTCCTCTCCCCTCCTCTCCTTTCCTTTCCTCTCCCCTCCTCCCCTTTCCTCTCCCCTCCTCCCCTTTCCTCTCCCCTCCTCTCCCTTCCTCTCCTCTACTTCCCCCTCCTCCCCTCTTCCCCGCCGCTTCCCGACACTCGCACTCTCTGGCGCTTACAGGACGGCCTCTCTCTCGGTTCCATCAGCGGGAACCGGGCTGTTTATTGTGTCAGTAACGCGCGTGGTGCCCGTTAGCCACTGACAACCGAGAATGTGAACCGATGGCCATGATGACGAATATATAGTGCTTCACCTGGCGTTTTAGAGAGCTCAGTCGGACCCTGTTTGCCAGTGTATTTAAAGGATTAATTGGTATGGATCCAAAGCCTCACGTGATCCAAGTATAGCGAGATACAGTCAGAATCACGTCATGATCAGTGGTCTTTGGATGAGTGTAGGTAGGCTACACTCTATTTAGGCTAAGTGCAGTGCGGCTCACTAGTCTCAATTAAAAATGAATGCAGTTCTAAGTTATTCTTTCAGAACCATGGAGAGCTCACGTGGTGCTGATGCAACATTTAACTTTTCTCTGTATCTTAGGCCACATAGCCTATACCGTTTTCTCAAAATTTGTCATACTGTCTCATTCACAGCATTCAGGAATCTGTGTCGCTGTTTTCAGAACCATGGACAGCTCCGGTGGGACTGAAATCGCTGTGGACTTTTCCCAACCCTCAAGAGATGATGCTTTCAACAGTTAGCAAATGATCATGATTCACCTTATTCAGGAGTAGGCTAGGCTATTATTTCAGCACCATAGACAGCTCCTGCTTGACTGTGGGGTGGCAGGTAGCCTAGTGGAGCTTTGAACTAGTAACCGAAAGGTTGCAAGATCGAATCCCCGAGCAGAACTCTGTCGTTCTGCCCCTGAACAAGGCAGTTAACCCACTGTTCCTAGACCAGTTAACCCACTGTTCCTAGACCAGTTAACCCACTGTTCCTAGACCAGTTAACCCACTGTTCCTAGACCAGTTAACCCACTGTTCCTAGACCAGTTAACCCACTGTTCCTAGACCAGTTAACCCACTGTTCCTAGACCAGTTAACCCACTGTTCCTAGACCAGTTAACCCACTGTTCCTAGACCAGTTAACCCACTGTTCCTAGGACGTCATTGTAAATAAGAATTTGTTCTCAACTGACTTGCCTAGTTAAATAAAGGAAAAATAAATCGTAGAACCTAGAAGTAAAACAACCTCTCTTCAATTCTCTGTTCTCATTCTGGAGCCAGGGACTAACGGACAATTCTGTCCAATAAAACACTTTTGAAAAGAATCCCATTCGTTGAAACTCTCGGGTTCAGTCAGTTCCTCTGTATTCCTCGTCTCTCTTGGATTTTGGAAAGGCGACAGCATGGGTTTATTTAGCGCGAGCAAACAGCTTGCGAACGGCAGCTCTGGGCATACACCTCCAAAAGCTTCTCAGATGCACGTGCCAGGCCGACAGACGGTCCTGATGAGTGGAGGGTTCGGTAACATAAAAATATTAAAATATATCTACTGAGAACGCCTCTGCCCCACATAAATTGTCCTAAAAAATGAAAGGTAGGCCCTTTCCTTACCTAACAGCGCAATTGTGGATAACTAAGTCTATGCTTGCAGACTCCACAGAATTCATAAACTGACACATACAGTATACTAGGTTACAGTAACTGGTTTGCTTCTCCACCAAAATAAAGCTACACTTGGTCACCAGTCACAGGATGGTAGTAGAGCTAGGCTGCAGTACTCCCTCAACATTAGCCATAACTCACAGTAGGCCTACTATTGGTCACCAGTCACAGGATGGTAGTAGAGCTAGGCTGCAGTACTCCCTCAACATTAGCCATAACTCACAGTAGACCTACTATTGGTCACCAGTCACAGGATGGTAGTAGAGCTAGGCTGCAGTACTCCCTCAACATTAGCCATAACTCACAGTAGGCCTACTATTGGTCACCAGTCACAGGATGGTAGTAGAGCTAGGCTGCAGTACTCCCTCAACATTAGCCATAACTCACAGTAGGCCTACTATTGGTCACCAGTCACAGGATGGTAGTAGAGCTAGGCTGCAGTACTCCCTCAACATTAGCCATAACTCACAGTAGGCCTACTATTGGTCACCAGTCACAGGATGGTAGTAGAGCTAGGCTGCAGTACTCCCTCAACATTAGCCATAACTCACAGTAGGCCTACTATTGGTCACCAGTCACAGGATGGTAGTAGAGCTAGGCTGCAGTACTCCCTCAACATTAGCCATAACTCACAGTAGACCTACTATTGGTCACCAGTCACAGGATGGTAGTAGAGCTAGGCTGCAGTACTCCCTCAACATTAGCCATAACTCACAGTAGGCCTACTATTGGTCACCAGTCACAGGATGGTAGTAGAGCTAGGCTGCAGTACTCCCTCAACATTAGCCATAACTCACAGTAGGCCTACTATTGGTCACCAGTCGAAGTCACAGCAGGATGTTGTGAAGTGTATTGCAGTATTTGTTAAATGCACTTTAAAAACATTTTGATTGTATTTTATTTTGTCGAATAGAGCTAGCTACTCCCTCTTCTGGCTACACAGGTGTACAAAATAACCATAACACACAGTAGACATATTAGGCTACTAAGCTACACCTACAGGCTATACATTACATTAGCTTTGGGTTGATGTAGCCTAATACACCCAATATAAACCTCAATATATACCCCAATACCCTGTATGTAGCCTAATATATACCAATACCCTGTATGTAGCCTAATATATACCAATACCCTGTATGTAGCCTAATATATACCCCAATACCCTGTATGTAGCCTAATATATACCAATACCCTGTATGTAGCCTAATATATACCAATACCCTGTATGTAGCCTAATTTATACCCCAATACCCTGTATGTAGCCTAATATATACACCAATACACTGCATGTAGACTAATACACCTAATATATACCCAATACCCTCTATGTAGCCTAATAGATACCCCAATACCCTGTATGTAGCCTAATAGACCTAATATATGCCCCAACACCCTGTATGTAGCCTAATATATACCCCAATACCCTGTATGTATACTAATATATACCAATACCCTGTGTGTAGCCTAATATATACCCCAATACCCTGTATGTAGCCTAATATATACCCCAATACCCTGTGTGTAGCCTAATATATACCCCAATACCCTGTGTGTAGCCTAATATATACCCCAATACACTGTATGTAGCCTAATATATACCCCAATACCCTGTGTGTAGCCTAATATATACCCCAATACCCTGTATGTAGCCTAATATATACCCCAATACCCTGTATGTAGCCTAATATATACCCCAATACCCTGCAAGTAGACTAATATATACCCAATACCTTGTATGTAGCCTAATATATATCCCAATACCTTGCATGTAGCCTAATACACCTAATATATGCCCCAATACCCTGTATGTAGCCTAATATATACCCCAATACCCTGTATGTAGCCTAAGATATACCCCAATATCCTGTATGTAGCCTAATACACCTAATATATGCCCCAATACCCTGTATGTAGCCTAATACACCTAATATATACCCCAATATCATGTATGTAGCCTAATACACCTAATATATGCCCCAATACCCTGTATGTAGCCAAATACACCTAATATATACCCAATGCCATGTATGTAGCCTAATACACCTAATATATACCCCAATACCCTGTATGTAGCCTAATATATACCCCAATACCCTGTATGTAGCCTAATATATGCCCCAATATCCTGTATGTAGCCTAATACACCCAATATATACCCCAATACCCCATATGTAGCCTAAAACACCTAATATATACCCCAATATATACGCCAATAAACCGTCTGTAGCCTAATATATACCCTAATACACTGTCTATAGCCTAATATATGCCCCAATACCCCGTATGTAGCCTAATATATACCAATATATACCCCAATATCCTGTATGTAGCCTAATACACCTAATATATACCCCAATATATTCCCCAATACCCCGTATCTCTCTCTCTCTCTCCATCGCATTACAGTATGTGTAAATAGCGAAAAGGGCAAATTGGACTGGGTACGGTTTATGGTGCTGGTGCTTTTGACACTTGGCGTCGTGTAGAGCCAGAGCCAGAGGGAAGAGCCATGAGCAGCTTGCTTCTCCATCTTGCTGCTTGGATAGTTACCGGAGAGCTACCGGATAACGGATAAGTGAATCGGGGCGGGTGGCTCGAGGCACATCATGTGCTGCTGCAAAGCTTGGCCAGAGATTTGAGGACGGCGCTCCCGTAGCATTAAATTGATCAGATGCCCTACTCTAGCTCAACCTGCCAGCTGATCGCATAGAAGGAAAGCAAGCTCTCTCTCTCACTGACTCACTCCCTCTCTCTCCCTCCCTCTCCCTATCTCTCTCACTGACTCACTCTCTCACACGCACTTGCTCAAGCTCCCCGGATTTTTCAGTCTCCAAGGCATGCAGATCTCCAAGACCATATAGCCTCCGGACCGAACGTTACCGCGAGTGACAGAGCGTTTCCCCCGAGGGCGAGGTGAAAAGAAAAAGGAAAAGCATACCGTACCGGCGGGCGGGCGGCGTGGGCTTTGGTTTTTGGTTTGGGGGAGCGTCGAGCTTGGGGGGGGGGGGTGTGTGATGGAGGCAAAGCGGTACCTTGGCTGCGCCCGCGCCTTGCCTGGTGGCGGAGAAGACACGAGCTGCTACTAGAGTGAGAATCCAACTGACCGCGCGTCAGCCGCTGTAGCTGTCGGTCGACGTCTCCTGCACAGAACGGGTGATGCCACTTCTCCACACGGCCGTTTTCACCTCATCCATTTTAGGATTCTATTCACACATTCGGATTCTTCTCCGAACCTTGGAATATAGATGATTAGTGTGGCATAGATTTTTCTCTTTTCTCCTCCCTCCCTTCCCCTTAATTTTATGTAAAGGAGAGAAAGGGAAGACCAAGACTCAGGGACAGCCTGTTTTCATAGACTATAGACTGTATTTTCAACATCTCCAAACGCATGCTCTCTTGCTCACGCCCCAACCTGAGCACCACGGCTTCTTGCTTTGAGAGAGAGAGAAAAACTAAAATCACAAAATATCAACAAATGTGACTTAGGGTTAGGTTTTAGGAAAGCCCCATCGGCGCCATTTGAGGATAAGCCAACATAGAGGAGGCATACGGCTGGATTTGGCTATTGCTCGTCTCTACTATAGGCTATCAAACATTGCGGATGGTACTGAAAATGATTAATTATTAAGGATTTTTGCCCGTTTTCTATTCTCGGCTATTTTTATCTCCAACGAGGACAAGACAACTGCAGATCCTCTCAAGCTGAACTACTGGAGGAAAAGACGCAGTATATATATAATGTAGGCTAGTTATCTTAGCCATCATCAATAGGCTAAGATAGCGATTTTTAACCACGAACTGCTCTCGCCTGGAACAACAAACCACGCCACCACCTCTCTCTCTCCCACATCACCCACCCGTTCTCCATTTCCACTCTAAGCACACACAGCGAGAGAAGTGAAGCCACCGTTTGCTCTCTCTCCTCTCCTCAACTCCCCCCCCCCCCTCTCTCCAATGGAGGTGTCTTGGTCGTGAAGACCTGCTAGAGTGAGAGAGTATTGTAGACCTATAGACTAACAGACAGACCGACAGAACGACAGAAAGACCCACTGCCACCTATAGGTTCTGCATGTGTGTTTCCTCCGGAGATCGATGGGGTGTAATGTGGAACGATCACTGTGACTATCCTCTCTGGTTCTTAACGATCGCCGTCTGGTCTCCCCACTCCCTACAGAATGGCACGCTTCGGTGACGAGGTGCCGAACCGAGGAGGTGGAGGAGGCGGAGGTGGAAGTGGAGGCGGTGGCAATGCCGGTCCTCTGGGGGCCCCTGGCCGCGGCGGGAGTCGGCAAGGCGGACCCCCGGGGGGCCAGCGTGTGTACAAGCAGTCGATGGCCCAGCGGGCCCGGACTATGGCTCTGTACAACCCGATCCCGGTCCGACAAAGCTGCTTTACACTCAACCGCTCTCTCTTCATCTTCAGTGAGGACAACTTTGTGAGAAAAGCTGCCAAAAAGATTACTGAATGGCCATATCCTTTCATAACCTAATGGTGAACTATCATATCAGATCGAATGGATTTAAGGTACTGTACAAATGTGTGTTGTGTGGGATTGTGTGTTAGGCCTATGTGTTGTGTTGTGTGGGGTTGTGTGTTAGGCCTATGTGTTGTGTTGTGTGGGGTTGTGTGTTGTGTTGTGTGGGATTGTGTGTTAGGCCTATGTATTGTGTTGTGTGGGGTTGTGTGTTAGGCCTATGTGTTGTGTTGTGTGGGGTTGTGTGTTAGGCCTATGTGTTGTGTTGTGTGGTGTTGTGTGTTAGGCCTATGTGTTGTGTTGTGTGGTGTTGTGTGTTAGGCCTATGTGTTGTGTTGTGTGGGATTGTGTGTAAGGCCTATGTGTTGTGGTGTTAAGCCTATGTGCTGCGGTGTTAGGCCTATGTGTTGTGGTGTTAGGCCTATGTGTTGTGGTGTTAGGCCTATGTGTTATGGTATTAGGCCTATGTGTTGTGTTGCGGCGTTATACCTATGTGTTGTGTTGTGGTGTTAGGCCTATGTGTTGCGGCGTTAGACCTATGTGTTGTGTTGTTAGGCCTATGTGTTGTGGTGTTAGGCCTCCTATGTATTGTGGTGTTAGGCCTCCTATGTGTTGTGGTGTTAGACCTATGTGTTGTGGTGTTAGGCCTATGTGTTGTGGTGTTAGGCCTATGTGTTATGGTATTAGGCCTATGTGTTGTGTTGCGGCGTTATACCTATGTGTTGTGTTGTGGTGTTAGGCCTATGTGTTGCGGCGTTAGACCTATGTGTTGTGTTGTTAGGCCTATGTGTTGTGTTGTTAGGCCTATGTGTTGTGTTGCAGTGTTAGGCCTCCTATGTGTTGCGGTGTTAGGCCTCGTATGTGTTGCGGTGTTAGGCCTATGTGTTGTGGTGTTAGGCCTCCTATGTGTTGTGGTGTTAGGCCTATGTGTTGTGTTGCAGTGTTAGGCCTATATGTTGTGGTGTTAGGCCTATGTGTTGTGTTGCAGTGTTAGGCCTCCTATGTGTTGCGGTGTTAGGCCTATATGTTGTGGTGTTAGGCCTATGTGTTGTGTTGTGATGTTAGGCCTCCTATATGTTGTGGTGTTAGGCCTATGTGTTGTGTTGTGGTGTTAGGCCTCCTATGTGTTGTGGTGTTAGGCCTCCTATGTGTTGCGGTGTTAGGCCTATGTATTGTGGTGTTAGGCCTATGTGTTGCTGTGTTAGGCCTATGTATTGTGGTGTTAGGCCTATGTATTGTGGTGTTAGGCCTATGTGTTGTGTTGTGGTGTTAGGCCTATGTGTTGCGGTGTTAGGCCTCCTATGTATTGTGGTGTTAGGCCTCCTATGTATTGTGGTGTTAGGCCTCCTATGTATTGTGGTGTTAGGCCTCCTATGTGTTGTGGTGTTAGGCCTATGTGTTGTGGTGTTAGGCCTCCTATGTGTTGTGTTGTGGTGTTAGGCCTATGTGTTGTGGTGTTAGGCCTATGTGTTGCGGTGTTAGGCCTCCTATGTGTTGTGGTGTTATTTCTATGTGTTGTGGTGTTAGGCCTCCTATGTGTTGTGTTGTGGTGTTAGGCCTATGTGTTGCGGTGTTAGGCCTATGTGTTGCGGTGTTAGGTCTATGTGTTGTGGTGTTTGGACTATGTGTTGTGTTGCGGTGTTAGGCCTATGTGTTGTGGTGTTAGGCCTATGTGTTGTGGTGTTTGGACTATGTGTTGTGTTGTGGTGTTAGGCCTATGTGTTGTGGTGTTAGGCCTCCTATGTGTTGCTGTGTTAGGCCTATGTGTTGTGTTGTGGTGTTAGGCCTATGTGTTGCTGTGTTAGGCCTATGTGTTGCGGTGTTAGGTCTATGTGTTGTGGTGTTATTTCTATGTGTTGTGGTGTTTGGACTATGTGTTGTGTTGTGGTGTTTGGACTATGTGTTGTGTTGTGGTGTTTGGACTATGTGTTGTGGTGTTAGGTCTATGTGTTGTGGTGTTATTTCTATGTGTTGTGGTGTTTGGACTATGTGTTGTGTTGTGGTGTTAGGCCTATGTGTTGTGGTGTTAGGCCTCCTATGTGTTGCTGTGTTAGGCCTATGTGTTGTGTTGTGGTGTTAGGCCTATGTGTTGCTGTGTTAGGCCTATGTGTTGCGGTGTTAGGTCTATGTGTTGTGGTGTTATTTCTATGTGTTGTGGTGTTTGGACTATGTGTTGTGTTGTGGTGTTTGGACTATGTGTTGTGTTGTGGTGTTTGGACTATGTGTTGTGGTGTTAGGTCTATGTGTTGTGGTGTTATTTCTATGTGTTGTGGTGTTTGGACTATGTGTTGTGTTGTGGTGTTAGGCCTATGTGTTGCTGTGTTAGGCCTATGTGTTGCGGTGTTAGGTCTATGTGTTGTGGTGTTATTTCTATGTGTTGTGGTGTTTGGACTATGTGTTGTGTTGTGGTGTTAGGCCTATGTGTTGTGGTGTGTTGGTTGGTTGGGCCATAGGGCTAGAGTTAATACAACAGTTTAATGCCATATACAGCAGTCCAATTGGACTTAAGATACTGTACTGTTGGGTTGTGTGGTGTGTGGTACATCCAGGTCTATGACATGTTATGTGGTGTGATGTGTGGTACATCCAGGTCTATGATATGTTATGTGTTGTGGTGTGTGGTACATCCAGGTCTATGATATGTGTTGTGGTGTGTGGTACATCCAGGTCTATGATATGTTATGTGTTGTGGTGTGTGGTACATCCAGGTCTATGATATGTTATGTGTTGTGGTGTGTGGTACATCCAGGTCTATGATATGTGTTGTGGTGTGTGGTACATCCAGGTCTATGATATGTGTTGTGGTGTGTGGTACATCCAGGTCTATGATATGTTATGTGTTGTGGTGTGTGGTACATCCAGGTCTATGATATGTTATGTGTTGTGGTGTGTGGTACATCCAGGTCTATGATATGTTATGTGTTGTGGTGTGTGGTACATCCAGGTCTATGATATGTTATGTGTTGGGTTGGTTGGACCTTGCAGAGTTGTGATATGAATTGATGAATGATAATATAGGTCTATGAAATGAATAAGACGTCAACTGGAACTGGGTTTGGGTGGTTGGAACTGGGTTTGGGTGGTTGGGTGGTTAGAACTGGGTTTGGGTGGTTGGGTGGTTGGAACTGGGTTTGGGTGGTTGGGTGGTTGGAACTAGGTTTGGGTTGTTGGGTGGTTGGAACTGGGTTTGGGTGGTTGGGTGGTTGGAACTGGGTTTGGGTGGTTGGGTGGTTGGAACTGGGTTTGGGTGGTTGGAACTGGGTTTGGGTTGTTGGGTGGCTGGAACTGGGTTTGGGTGGTTGGGTGGTTGGAACTGGGCTTGGGTGGTTGGGTGGTTGGAACTGGGTTTGGGTGGTTGGGTGGTTGGAACTGGGTTTGGGTGGTTGGAACTGGGTTTGGGTGGTTGGAACTGGGTTTGGGTGGTTGGAACTGGGATTGGGTGGTTGGAACTGGGTTTGGGTGGTTGGAACACAGTGTGAAGGAGGACTGTGAGGAGGAGGATGATGAACATAGTGTGAAGGAGGACTATGAGGAGGAGGAGGAGGATGAACATAGTGTGAAGGAGGACTGTGAGGAGGATGATGAACATAGTGTGAAGGAGGACTATGAGGAGGAGGAGGAGGAGGAGGATTAACATAGTGTGAAGGAGGACTGTGAGGAGGATGATGAACATAGTGTGAAGGAGGACTGTGAGGAGGAGGATGAACATAGTGTGAAGGAGGACTGTGAGGAGGATGATGATGAACACAGTGTGAAGGAGGACTGTGAGGAGGATGATTATGAACATAGTGAGAAGGAGGACTGTGAGGAGGATGATGATGAACATAGTGAGAAGGAGGACTGTGAGGAGGATGATGATGAACATAGTGTGAAGGAGGACTGTGAGGAGGATGATGATGAACATAGTGTGAAGGAGGACTGTGAGGAGGAGGAGGATGAACATAGTGTGAAGGAGGACTGTGAGGAGGATGATGATGAACATAGTGTGAAGGAGGACTGTGAGGAGGATGATTATGAACATAGTGAGAAGGAGGACTGTGAGGAGGATGATGATGAACATAGTGTGAAGGAGGACTGTGAGGAGGAGGAGGATGATGAACATAGTGTGAAGGAGGACTGTGAGGAGGAGGATGATGATGGACATAGTGTGAAGGAGGACTGTGAGGAGGAGGAGGAGGATTAACATAGTGTGAAGGAGGACTGTGAGGAGGATGATGAACATAGTGTGAAGGAGGACTGTGAGGAGGATGATGATGAACATAGTGAGAAGGAGGACTGTGAGGAGGATGATGAACATAGTGTGAAGGAGGACTGTGAGGAGGATGATGATGAACATAGTGTGAAGGAGGACTGTGAGGAGGATGATGATGAACATAGTGTGAAGGAGGACTGTGAGGAGGATGATGAACATAGTGTGAAGGAGGACTGTGAGGAGGATGATGATGAACATAGTGTGAAGGAGGACTGTGAGGAGGATGATGATGAACATAGTGTGAAGTAGGACTGTGAGGAGGAGGATGAACATAGTGTGAAGGAGGACTGTGAGGAGGATGATGATGAACATAGTGTGAAGTAGGACTGTGAGGAGGAGGATGAACATAGTGTGAAGGAGGACTGTGAGGAGGATGATGATGAACATAGTGTGAAGGAGGACTGTGAGGAGGATGATGATGAACATAGTGTGAAGTAGGACTGTGAGGAGGATGATGATGAACATAGTGAGAAGGAGGACTGTGAGGAGGAGGAGGATGATGAACATAGTGAGAAGGAGGACTGTGAGGAGGAGGAGGATGATGAACATAGTGAGAAGGAGGACTGTGAGGAGGAGGAGGATGATGAACATAGAAAAAAACTTGTTAGGAATTGAAATAAAGAAGCGAACGACAGACTCTCTCTGTCTGTCTTTCTCTACATAATTAGCTCTCTCCGCCCCTTACTCTCTGGTTTTGACTAGATGGTATACAGCTACAGTCAGATTTAACTTTTCGTAGCAGGTCAGGAAAACTTACACAGAAGGTTAGGACATTTATTTAGCAGGTCAGGAGAACTTACACAGAAGGTTGGGACATTTATTTAGCAGGTCAGGAGAACTTACACAGCAGGTTAGGACATTTATTTAGCAGGTCAGGAGAACTTACACAGCAGGTTAGGACATTTATTTAGCAGGTTAGGAAAAGGGTTAGGGTTAGCTAAAATGCAAAAAATGCTCCCCGACATGCAACTTTTTGATATAACCCTCCTATCCATCTCCCCCTCTCCCCCTGTTATCTCCCTCCCTCCCTCCCTGTCATCTCCCTCCCTCATCTCTCTCTCCCTTTTGCTCTCTCCCTTGTCTCTCTCTACCTCTCTTTCTTCCTCCACTTCCCCTCTTCCCCCCCTCTTCCTCACTCTTTGTCTCACAAGATGAAAGTGAATATGGCCAAAACACACCCAGGACGTGTGAAAACCACACAGACGACTAGAGAGAGGAACAGATGGTGTCAGAGAGAGATGGAGAGAGAGAGGGAGGGGAAAGAGAGAGAGATAGTGGGAATGCGGGAGGGAGGGAGAGTGAGAGGGAGGGGTAAGAGAGAGAGATAGTGGGAATGCGGGAGGGAGGGAGAGGGAGGGGAAAGAGAGAGATAGTGGGAATGCGGGAGGGAGGGAGAGGGAGGGGAAAGAGAGAGAGATGGTGGGAATGCGGGAGGGAGGGAGAGAGAGAGGGAGGGGAGAGAGAGAGATAGTGGGAATGCGGGAGGGAGGGAGAGAGGGAGGGGAAAGAGAGAGAGATGGTGGGAATGCGGGAGGGAGGGAGAGGGAGGGGAAGAGAGAGAGATAGTGGGAATGCAGGAGGGAGGGTCAGTGAGAGGGAGGGAGGGGAAAGAGAGAGAGATAGTGGGAATGCGGGAGGGAGGGAGAGAGAGAGGGAGGGGAAAGAGAGAGAGATAGTGAGAATGCGGGAGGGAGTGAGAGGGAGGGGAAAGAGAGAGAGAGATAGTGGGAATGCGGGAGGGAGGGAGAGTGAGTGAGAGGGAGGGGAAAGAGAGAGAGATAGTGGGAATGCGGGAGGGAGGGAGAGGGAGGGGAAAGAGAGAGATAGTGGGAATGCGGGAGGGAGGGAGAGTGAGAGGGAGGGAGGGAAAAGAGAGAGAGATAGTGGGAATGCGGGAGGGAGGGAGAGTGAGAGAGAGGGAGGGGAAAGAGAGAGAGATAGTGGGAATGCGGGAGGGAGGGAGAGTGAGAGGGAGGGGAAAGAGAGAGATAGCTAGAAAGAGCAGACTGATGCATGGTGTTAGGTCATTAATACCGTTACAATTCAAGTGTGTGGAGTTGAACGACGAGTGATTCAATCAATCGCCACTTTTTTCAGACACTATGAAGATGATTGTTATGCAAATGAATATGTACAACAGACACACACACAACCCCAGGTCTCTGCCTTTGGCCCATAAAGATGGTGTCTAAGTCCTGTCTGCCTGGTGCAGAGCACAGATCAGTCACAGCTGACAGAGACCCTGGTGTGTACACGTGCGGCAGGTGATACAGTAACACCTGTTCAGCACGATCAATTACCTCGGGGAGGCACACACCACACACACACCACACACACACACACACACACACACACACACACACACACACACACGGTGCGGTCAGCCCACTGCCTGGCACTGTTCAGAAAGATTCACCATTTGGGTCATTCACGCTTCAGTGTGCAATCACGAACACACTGTCTCACGTGATGCTCCCTCCATCTCTCTGTCTCTCTCTCTCTCTCTGGCTCTCACTGTCTTCTTCCTGGGGACAAGCTGTAGCTTGAAATCCGTGTATGTTTGCCTCCTGAGGGCCTCGGTGACAGAAGAGGGGACAGAGAGGAGAGATAGAGGAGACAGAGGGGAAATGTCCAGAAATGGTAGATAGTGTAGACATTGTATAATTAAGAAACACAGCCAGAGGAGGTGTGGTATATGGCCAATATACCACGGCTAAGGGCTGTTCTTAAGCATGACGCAACACAGAGTATATTGGCCGTAACTGATTAAACTGATTAACAGCGTAATTCAAGCAGCAGTAATGTTTTGTCATAACTGTGATATACCACGGCTTTCAGCCAATCAGCATTCAGGGCTGGAACCACCCAGTTTGTAACAGTAGCTATTTGATCATTGTAGTAAAGCTCCAGGGTTGTGGGTCTGTCTGTCTGTGGTGTAACATGATGCTGGTGTTGTCCTTACTGTGTGGGGCTGTGGGTGACCTGCCTGCCGTGTGGGATTCCCCAGGGAGGATAGACGGGAGAGATGTGTGTGTGTGTGTGTATGTGTGTGTGTGTGTGTGTGTGTGTGTGTGTGTGTGTGTGTGTGTGTGTGTGTGTGTGTGTGGTGCGTGCGTGCATACGTTCTTGTGAGCCATATGTGTTTGAGCCATGTGTGTGTGCGTGTATGAGTCCGCACCTGCAAATGTGTGAGTGTCCTGATTAGATCTACATAGTAATTGTACAGATCTGAACTCTCTCCTTATAGACTGTAATTACTGATGATGAAACCTCCGAGCACTGTAGCAGTCCACACACTGAGTATAGCAGTGCTGTGTGTGTGTATGTGTGTTCTGCCTGGTTCTCCTCTCACATTAAAAGGAAAGAGAGAATATTAAAATGGGCGCCTAAAGAGACGCCTGCTGGATGTGGTTCTAGAACAGAGGAGAGAAGCAGGCTACAAAGACCTGGGCAGAAGAAAGGATGAGCGAGAGAATAAGGGAAGAGGAGAGTGGGGGGCAGAGGAAGAGAAAGAAGGAGAGAGAGAATGAGGGAAGAGGAGAGTGGGGGGCAGAGAAAGAGAAAGAAGGAGAGAGAGGCATAGTGAAAGAGATGCAGAGGGAGGGACAGGAGAAGAGGAAGCAAAAGAGAGTCAGAAGGAAGGGTGTACAGAAAGAGAGCGAGAGGCAGAGGGAGGTACTGGGGTGAAGTGAAAGAAAGAGATAGAGAGGCAGATGAATAAAGAATGAAAGACAGAGCAGAGGGAGGGACTAGGGAGAAGCAGTGAAAGAGATACAGGAGGTTGAATAGAGGAGGGGAAAAGAGAAAGTCACAGAGGGAGGTTGGTGGAGTGAGAGACGGAGAGATAAATAGCAACAGAGAGAGGTTGGTGGAGTGAGAGACGGAGAGATAAATAGCAACAGAGGGAGGTTGGTGGAGTGAGAGACGGAGAGATAAAGAGGGACATAGGGAGGTTGATGGAGTGAGAGACGGAGAGATAAATAGCAACAGAGGGAGGTTGGTGGAGTGAGAGACGGAGAGATAAAGAGGGACAGGGAGAGAGGGAGGTTGGTGGAGTGAGAGACGGAGAGATAAATAGCAACAGAGAGAGGTTGGTGGAGTGAGAGACGGAGAGACAAAGAGGGACAGAGGGAGGTTGGTGGAGTGAGAGACGGAGAGATAAATAGCAACAGAGGGAGGTTGGTGGAGTGAGAGACTGAGAGATAAATAGCAACAGAGGGAGGTTGGTGGAGTGAGAGACGGAGAGATAAATAGCAACAGAGGGAGGTTAGTGGAGTGAGAGACGGAGAGATAAATAGCAACAGAGGGAGGTTGGTGGAGTGAGAGAGGGAGAGATAAATATCAACAGAGGGAGGTTGGTGGAATGAGAGACGGAGAGATAAAGAGGGAGAGAGGGAGGTTGGTGGAGTGAGAGGCGGAGAGATAAAGAGCAACAGAGGGAGGTTGATGGAGTGAGAGACGGAGAGATAAATAGCAACAGAGGGAGGTTGGTGGAGTGAGAGATGGAGAGATAAAGAGGGACAGAGGGAGAGAGGGAGGTTGGTGGAGTGAGATGCTGAGAGATAAAGAGCAACAGAGGGAGGTTGGTGGAGTGAGAGACGGAGAGATAAATAGCAACAGAGGGAGGTTGGTGGAGTGAGAGACAGAGAGATAAAGAGGGACAGAGGGAGAGAGGGAGGTTGGTGGAGTGAGAGATGGAGAGATAAATAGCAACAGAGGGAGGTTGGTGGAGTGAGAGACGGAGAGATAAATAGCAACAGAGGGAGGTTGGTGGAGTGAGAGACGGAGAGATAAATAGCAACAGAGGGAGGTTGGTGGAGTGAGAGACGGAGAGATAAATAGCAACAGAGGGAGGTTGGTGGAGTGAGAGACGGAGAGATACATAGCAACAGAGGGAGGTTGGTGGAGTGAGAGAGGGAGAGATAAATAGCAACAGAGGGAGGTTGGTGGAGAGAAGGAGAGATAAATAGCAACAGAGGGAGGTTGGTGGAGTGAGAGATGGAGAGATAAAGAGGGACAGAGGGAGAGAGGGAGGTTGGTGGAGTGAGATTCGGAGAGATAAAGAGCAACAGAGGGAGGTTGGTGGAGTGAGAGACGGAGAGATAAATAGCAACAGAGGGAGGTTGGTGGAGTGAGAGACAGAGAGATAAAGAGGGACAGAGGGAGAGAGGGAGGTTGGTGGAGTGAGAGACGGAGAGATAAATAGCAACAGAGGGAGGTTGGTGGAGTGAGAGACGGAGAGATAAATAGCAACAGAGGGAGGTTGGTGGAATGAGAGATGGAGAGATAAAGAGTCACAGAGGGAGGTTGGTGGAATGAGAGACGGAGAGATAAATAGCAACAGAGGGAGGTTGGTGGAGTGAGAGACGGAGAGATAAATAGCAACAGAGGGAGGTTGGTGGAGTGAGAGACGGAGAGATACATAGCAACAGAGGGAGGTTGGTGGAGTGAGAGAGGGAGAGATAAATAGCAACAGAGGGAGGTTGGTGGAGAGAAGGAGAGATAAATAGCAACAGAGGGAGGTTGGTGGAGTGAGAGATGGAGAGATAAAGAGGGACAGAGGGAGAGAGGGAGGTTGGTGGAGTGAGATTCGGAGAGATAAAGAGCAACAGAGGGAGGTTGGTGGAGTGAGAGACGGAGAGATAAATAGCAACAGAGGGAGGTTGGTGGAGTGAGAGACAGAGAGATAAAGAGGGACAGAGGGAGAGAGGGAGGTTGGTGGAGTGAGAGACGGAGAGATAAATAGCAACAGAGGGAGGTTGGTGGAGTGAGAGACGGAGAGATAAATAGCAACAGAGGGAGGTTGGTGGAATGAGAGATGGAGAGATAAAGAGTCACAGAGGGAGGTTGGTGGAGTGAGAGATGGAGAGATAAAGAGTCACAGAGGGAGGTTGGTGGAATGAGAAATGCAGAGATTAAGGGCAACATAGGGACAGATGGACAGATGGAGGTTGGTGAATGAGAGATGGAGAGATAGAGGGACAGATGGAGGTTGGTGGAATGTGAGATGGAGAGATAAAGAGGGACAGAGGGAGGTTGGTGGAATGAGAGATACAGAGGGAGGTTGGTGGAATGAGAGATACAGAGGGACAGAGGGAGGTTGGTGGAATGAGAGATACAGAGGGACAGAGGGAGGTTGGTGGAATGAGAGATACAGAGGGACAGAGGGAGGTTGGTGGAATGAGAGATGGAGAGATAGAGGGACAGAGGGACAGAGGGAGGTTGGTGAAT
>NC_048581.1:18493992-18551492 GCF_013265735.2 Oncorhynchus mykiss | reverse complement strand
TGTTGTTGTTGCTGTTGTTGTTTATGGGACCTACAGTGACTTCCAATCGATCGTAGCGCTGTCTGTTTGGCTAATAGTTATTTTGCCAATGGATCCTGAGCTAATGAGAGGTGTTGTCTGAAGATGATGACGTTAATGATAATAATTATTGTCATGGAGCTGTAATTTAGACTTATTAAATGCTTAGAGAGTGAGGGTGAGAGAGAGAGAAGGGAGAGGATGGAGAGAGTGAGAGAGGGCGAGGATAGAGAGGGAGGGAGGTGGAAAGAGAGGGGGGAGAGAGAATGAGAGAGAGAGGTCAGGCTGATGACGAGGCTTCTCTGGCCTCTGCTCTCTCCTCTCTGATTTACTGTAGAGCTGCTGTAGCTAGCAGGTCTGTCTCCATCCTCCATCCAATGTTGCTCTCTCTCTCACCCTCCCTCTCTCTCTCTCTCTCTCTCTCACTCTCTCTCTCACCCTCTCTCTCTCTCTCACCCTCTCTCTCTCTCTCTCTCTCTCTCTCTCTCTTTCTCACCGTACTCCAAATCTACATCTTCTTTTCTCACTTTGAATTCCTCTCTTTCTCATTCTGTGCTTCTCTCCCTCTCGTTTGGCTTCCATGTCTACCTCTCTCCATTTTCCTCTCTCACCTCTTGTGTCCCTCTCTCTCATGTCTCTTTTTTTCATTCTCTTTCACTCTGAAACTGGTGTTCACTGCAGTGTTGGAGAGAGAGGTTGATGTAGGGAGAGAGATAGGGAAGGAGCAGTCAGAGGGAGAAGAGAGAGAGAGAGGTTGCAGTCAGAGGGAGAGGCTCAGTGTGTGTTTGATCTGAGCTGGTTTCCACACCCACACAGCCCTGGGATAGTCTCTAGAGAACAGGGGGAACAGATAGAGTGAGAGAGGGAGAGTGAGAGACGGAGAGAGAGAGAGGGAGAGTGAGAGACGGAGAGAGAGAGGGAGAGTGAGAGACGGAGAGCAGGAGAGTGAGAGAGGGAAAGAGAGAGACAAGGCAAGAAGGGCCTTCTATGCCATCACATAAAATTCAACATACCAATTAGGACCTGGCTAAAAATACTTGAATCAGTTATAGAACCCATTGCCCTTCATGATTGTGAGGTCTGGGGCCCACTCACCAACCAAGAATTCATAAGATGGGACAAACACCAAATTGAGACTCTGCATGCAGAATTCTGCAAAAATATCCTCTGTGTACAACGTAGAACACCAGATAATGCCTGCAGAGCAGAATTAGGCCGATACCCACTAATTATCAAAATCCAGAAAAGAGCTGTTAAATTCTATAACCACCTAAAAGGAAGCGATTCCCAAACCTTCCATAACAAAGCCATCACCTACAGAGAGATGAACCTGGAGAAGAGTCCCCTAAGCAAGCTGGTCCTGGGGCTCTGTTCACAAACACAAACACACCCCACAGAGCCCCAGGACAACAGCACAATTAGACCCAACCAAAACATGAGAAAACAAAAAGATAATTACTTGACACATTGGAAAGAATTAACAAAAAAACAGAGCAAACTAGAATGCTATTTGGCCCTACACAGAGAGTACACAGCGGCAGAATACCTGACCACTGTGACTGACCCAAACTTAAGGAAAGCTTTGACTATGTACAGACTCAGTGAGCATAGCCTTGCTATTGAGAAAGGCCGCCGTAGGCAGACATGGCTCTCAAGAGAAGACAGGCTATGTGCTCAGTGCCCACAAAATGAGGTGGAAACTGAGCTAGAGACACATATTTCCCTCAGATTACACAGATCCACAAAGAATTTAAAAACAAACCCAATTTTGATAAACTCCCATATCTACTGGGTGAAATTCCACAGTGTGTCACAGCAGCAAGATTTGTGACCTGTTGCCACAAGAAAAGGGCAACCAGTGAAGAACAAACATCATTGTAAATACAACCCATATTTATGTTTATTTATTTTCCCTTTTGTACTTTAACTATTCGCACATCGTTACAACACTGTAGATACACATAATATGACAATGTCTTTATTCTTTTGAAACTTTTGTGAGAGTAATGTTTACTGTTAACACTTATTGTTTATTTCACTTTCGCATATTATCTACTTGACTTGCTTTGACAATGTAAACATGTTTCCCATGACAATAAAGCCCCTTGAATTGAATTGAGAGAGAGAGAGAAAGAAAGAGAGCGAGAGAGAGAGAGAAAGAAAGGGAGAGAGAGAGAGAGAGAAAGGGAGAGAGAGAGAGAGAGAGAGAGAGTGAGAGAGAGAGAGAGACAGAGAGAGAGAGAGAAAGAAAGGGAGAGTTAGAGAGATGTGGTTAAAGAATCAATGGGGGAAGGAGGGAGAGAGGGGAGGGTCGAGGGAGATAGATGGGCCAGGGGAGAGGGAGAGAGGAGAGGATGGGGAGAGAGATGGGCCAGGGGAGAGGGAGAGAGGGAGAGAGGAGAGGATGGGGAGAGAGATGGGCCAGGGGAGAGGGAGAGAGGGGAGGGTAGAGGGAGATAGATGGGCCAGGGGAGAGGGATGGAGGGAGAGAGGGGAGGGTAGAGAGAGAGAGATGGGCCAGGGGAGAGGGAGAGAGGGAGAGAGGGGAGGGTAGAGAGAGAGAGATGGGCCAGGGGAAAGGGAGAGAGGGAGAGAGGGGAGGGTAGAGGGAGATAGATGGGCCAGGGGAGAGGGAGGGAGGGAGAGAGGGGAGGGTAGAGAGAGAGAGATGGGCCAGGGGAGAGGGAGAGAGGGGAGGGTAGAGAGAGAGAGATGGGCCAGGGGAGAGGGAGAGCGGGAGAGAGGGGAGGGTAGAGAGAGAGAGATGGGCCAGGGGAGAGGGAGAGAGGGGAGGGTAGAGGGAGATAGATGGGCCAGGGGAGAGGGAGAGAGGGGAGGATGGGGAGAGAGAGAAAGTGTGTGTGTTTAAGGAGCAGGGACCATCTCGTGTTCAGTACACAAGGACACCGTGAGCATAGTGCTCTGTTTTCATGTGTTGCTCTGAGCTGTCTACAGTATTTCAACATAATGTCAAAATCAAAGTTGGAGTTGCTCCGGCTTTCATCAGTGGCTTTAGATCAAACTCCGCAGCTTTGCATTGTGGGCATGCATGTGTGTTTCTCTCAGTAGGGACCCGGGGCTTAAGGGGGTCAGACAGTGTCAAACTCCAGTAAGAATTCAATTAGCTGTTCAATGTGAATGGCTAATTAATGATGTAGGCCACCTCTCTCTCACTACTACAACACACAGCCTTTACAGTATTTACTATGGAGCAAAGATGCTGTATGTCCCATCTATGTCTATCCATCTCATTGTCAGCCATCTAGAGTGTTAGCCTGTGTTCTGAATGGCTCACTATTCACTACGTAGTGCACCACTTTTTAGTGACTGACTGGGGAAAGGTGGAGGTTGCAGGTACAACCTTAAAATGTGTATATTTTCATATATTTAGTTCATATCACGTATTCATTCAGGATCTTCCATATATCTTCTTTCAACCTTTGGGCAGCCAAACATTGAATAGATCCATAATACAAAGTCATGTTCATTTTGCTCACATTACAGAGTTTAAAAGACGCTTGGCCGTTTCCTGGTTTCTAAAATGTGAATAGTTAGCCTAATTTCAGTTTGTGATAAAACAAGCAATTAAAGGATCACTGTACCATCTAAATAACCTCAAATATTGTATTTTCAGCGGTTTGAAGCTGGTGTACAAAACTCAAAGTAAAAGACGCAAAAACAAAACTTCAGAATGGGAAGCAGAGAAGTAGAGCAGACACCCCCCCCCCCCCCCCCCCCCCCCACACACACACACACACACACAGAGGATGAGGGTAGTGGAAAGAGAGAAGGTTAGAGATGAGGGGTAGTATAGAGGAAGACAGGAAGGTAGAATGTGCCAACCCCTCTACTTTCCTGTCTTCCTCTATACTACCCCTCATCTCTAACCAGGAGGAAGAGAGAGAGGTGGTGAGAAGAGGGAAGAAACAGGAGGAAGAGACAAAGGGGAGAGAGGATGGGAGAAACAGGAGGAAGGTAGAAGAGACAAAGGGGAGAGAGGAGAGGAGAAACAGGAGGAAGGTAGAAGAGACAAAGGGGAGAGAGGAGGGGAGAAACAGGAGGAAGGTAGAAGAGACAAAGGGGAGAGAGGAGGGGAGAAACAGGAGGAAGGTAGAAGAGAAGAAGGGGAGAGAAGAGGGCGTAGATGAAGAGGGAGGGGAGAAACAGGAGGAAGGTAGAAGAGAAGAAGGGGAGAGAAGAGGGCGTAGATGAAGAGGGAGGGGAGAAACAGGAGGAAGGTAGAAGAGACAAAGGGGAGAGAGGAGGGGAGAAACAGGAGGAAGGTAGAAGAGAAGAAGGGGAGAGAAGAGGGCGTAGATGAAGAGGGAGGGGAGAAACAGGAGGAAGGTAGAAGAGAAGAAGGGGAGAGAAGAGGGCGTAGATGAAGAGGGAGGGGAGAAACAGGAGGAAGGTAGAAGAGAAGAAGGGGAGAGAAGAGGGCGTAGATGAAGAGGGAGGGGAGGGTTGTGGGAGTGTGGTCGACAGCACCAGCTGTTTGCTGGCCCCTCCCACTTGACCCTCCACTGGGACCACTTACACATAGATATATAATTAATAGAACGTCTTGGAACCCCTAAACCTGGCCATTTTGACTGGTATGCCTTCATTGACTTGAATGGGGACGTCCATTCTATTCATTCTATTTCTATGCCCGTACACAATACAGTGGGAGGTTTGAAGACTGCCTTGTCTCATTCAGATAATCACTCCTACATCTAATCATGATTGCTACTCTCTTTAGTCTCTAGACTCTTACATTTAAATCCCATTAACATCAAGCTTATAAGCCATCTACAGTTTACAGTATAGTGCGTCTATATTTTATAGATATATCATTTGGAACTGTTGTTCACTATGAAATAATCTGTATAGTTATTAACCACACTATTTAAAAAACATTTTTATTTAAAATTGCCAGTAGCAGCTGGGTCAGAGTGGTCAATAACTAATGACCTTCTATTGTTGAGATCAGAGGTTGTGTCTTTAACCAATAGGGTGGAGACAGTGGGTTCATCAGTCCCTGGGAGAACATGCAGCTGGGAACTAAGGACCACCAACCCAGATAGATAGATATCAGATGGCAGCCTTTTGTTTCAGGAAGTCAAGTTGTCCTTGGGAATTGATGTAGACCCAACGAACCGACAACCTAAATGTAACACAGTGACCTGTAAAGGCTACACAGGGTGACACGTTTGGCTCCTGATAACGGCATGGTAACACACAAACTTGAACATTTGTATTTAAATCATCATATGTGTTGTTGGCAACATGTACATACTGTATTTCAGGGATTTAATCCTTACTGACGAATATGAGGGGAATAGAATAGTCCTCCAGGACAGTAGATATACTGTCTGTTTTAGTCCTCCAGGACATTAGATATACTGTCTGTTTTAGTCCTCCAGGACAGTAGATATACTCTCTGTTTTAGTCCTCCAGGACAGTAGATATACTGTCTGTTTTAGTCCTCCAGGACAGTAGATATACTGTCTGTTTTAGTCCTCCAGGACATTAGATATACTGTCTGTTTTAGTCCTCCAGGACAGTAGATATACTCTCTGTTTTAGTCTTCCAGGACAGTAGATATACTGTCTGTTTTAGTCCTCCAGGACAGTAGATATACTGTCTGTTTTAGTCCTCCAGGACAGTAGATATACTGTCTGTTTTAGTCCTCCAGGACAGTAGATATACTGTCTGTTTTAGTCCTCCAGGACAGTAGATATACTCTCTGTTTTAGTCCTCCAGGACAGTAGATATACTCTCTGTTTTAGTCCTCCAGGACAGTAGATATACTCCCTGTTTTAGTCCTCCAGGACAGTAGATATACTCTCTGTTTTAGTCCTCCAGGACAGTAGATATACTCTCTGTTTTAGTCCTCCAGGACAGTAGATATACTCTCTGTTTTAGTCCTCCAGGACAGTAGATATACTCTCTGTTTTAGTCCTCCAGGACAGTAGATATACTCTCTGTTTTAGTCCTCCAGGACAGTAGATATACTCTCTGTTTTAGTCCTCCAGGACAGTAGATATACTCTCTGTTTTAGTCCTCCAGGACAGTAGATATACTGTCTGTTTTAGTCCTCCAGGACAGTAGATATACTCTCTGTTTTAGTCCTCCAGGACAGTAGATATACTCTCTGTTTTAGTCCTCCAGGACAGTAGATATACTCCCTGTTTTAGTTCTCCAGGACAGTAGATATACTGTCTGTTTTAGTCCTCCAGGACAGTAGATATACTGTCTGTTTTAGTCCTCCAGGACAGTAGATATACTGTCTGTTTTAGTCCTCCAGGACAGTAGATATACTGTCTGTTTTAGTCCTCCAGGACAGTAGATATACTCTCTGTTTTAGTCCTCCAGGACAGTAGATATACTCTCTGTTTTAGTCCTCCAGGACAGTAGATATACTGTCTGTTTTAGTCCTCCAGGACAGTAGATATACTGTCTGTTTTAGTCCTCCAGGACAGTAGATATACTGTCTGTTTTAGTCCTCCAGGACAGTAGATATACTGTCTGTTTTAGTCCTCCAGGACAGTAGATATACTCTCTGTTTTAGTCCTCCAGGACAGTAGATATACTCTCTGTTTTAGTCCTCCAGGACAGTAGATATACTGTCTGTTTTAGTCCTCCAGGACAGTAGATATACTCTCTGTTTTATTCTTCCAGGACAGTAGATATACTGTCTGTTTTAGTCCTCCAGGACAGTAGATATACTCTCTGTTTTAGTCCTCCAGGACAGTAGATATACTGTCTGTTTTAGTCCTCCAGGACAGTAGATATACTGTCTGTTTTAGTCCTCCAGGACAGTAAATATACTCTCTGTTTTAGTCCTCCAAGACAGTAGATATACTGTCTGTTTTAGTCCTCCAGGACAGTAGATATACTCTCTGTTTAAGTCCTCCAGGACAGTAGATATACTCTCTGTTTTAGTCCTCCAGGACAGTAGATATACTGTCTGTTTTAGTCCTCCAGGACAGTAGATATACTCTCTGTTTTAGTCCTCCAGGACAGTAGATATACTCTCTGTTTTAGTCCTCCAGGACAGTAGATATACTCTCTGTTTTAGTCCTCCAGGACAGTAGATATACTCTCTGTTTTAGTCCTCCAGGACAGTAGATATACTGTCTGTTTTAGTCCTCCAGGACAGTAGATATACTCTGTTTTAGTCCTCCAGGACAGTAGATATACTGTCTGTTTTAGTCCTCCAGGACAGTAGATATACTGTCTGTTTTAGTCCTCCAGGACAGTAGATATACTCTCTGTTTTAGTCCTCCAGGACAGTAGATATACTCCCTGTTTTAGTCCTCCAGGACAGTAGATATACTGTCTGTTTTAGTCCTCCAGGACAGTAGATATACTCTCTGTTTTAGTCCTCCAGGACAGTAGATATACTCTCTGTTTTAGTCCTCCAGGACAGTAGATATACTGTCTGTTTTAGTCCTCCAGGACAGTAGATATACTGTCTGTTTTAGTCCTCCAGGACAGTAGATATACTGTCTGTTTTAGTCCTCCAGGACAGTAGATATACTCTCTGTTTTAGTCCTCCAGGACAGTAGATATACTCTCTGTTTTAGTCCTCCAGGACAGTAGATATACTGTCTGTTTTAGTCCTCCAGGACAGTAGATATACTGTCTGTTTTAGTCCTCCAGGACAGTAGATATACTCTCTGTTTTAGTCCTCCAGGACAGTAGATATACTGTCTGTTTTAGTCCTCCAGGACAGTAGATATACTGTCTGTTTTAGTCCTCCAGGACAGTAGATATACTCTCTGTTTTAGTCCTTCAGGACAGTAGATATACTCTCTGTTTTAGTCCTCCAGGACAGTAGATATACTGTCTGTTTTAGTCCTCCAGGACAGTAGATATACTGTCTGTTTTAGTCCTCCAGGACAGTAGATATACTGTCTGTTTTAGTCCTCCAGGACAGTAGATATACTCTCTGTTTTAGTCTTCCAGGACAGTAGATATACTGTCTGTTTTAGTCCTCCAGGACAGTAGATATACTCTCTGTTTTAGTCCTCCAGGACAGTAGATATACTGTCTGTTTTAGTCCTCCAGGACAGTAGATATACTCCCTGTTTTAGTCCTCCATGACAGTAGATATACTCTCTGTTTTAGTCCTCCAGGACAGTAGATATACTCCCTGTTTTAGTCCTCCAGGACAGTAGATATACTGTCTGTTTTAGTCCTCCAGGACAGTAGATATACTCCCTGTTTTAGTCCTCCAGGACAGTAGATATACTGTCTGTTTTAGTCCTCCAGGACAGTAGATATACTCTCTGTTTTAGTCCTCCAGGACAGTAGATATACTGTCTGTTTTAGTCCTCCAGGACAGTAGATATACTGTCTGTTTTAGTCCTCCAGGACAGTAGATATACTCTCTGTTTTAGTTCTCCAGGACAGTAGATATACTGTCTGTTTTAGTCCTCCAGGACAGTAGATATACTCTCTGTTTTAGTCCTCCAGGACAGTAGATATACTGTCTGTTTTAGTCCTCCAGGACAGTAGATATACTCTCTGTTTTAGTCCTCCAGGACAGTAGATATACTGTCTGTTTTAGTCCTCCAGGACAGTAGATATACTGTCTGTTTTAGTCCTCCAGGACAGTAGATATACTCTCTGTTTTAGTCCTTCAGGACAGTAGATATACTCTCTGTTTTAGTCCTCCAGGACAGTAGATATACTGTCTGTTTTAGTCCTCCAGGACAGTAGATATACTGTCTGTTTTAGTCCTCCAGGACAGTAGATATACTGTCTGTTTTAGTCCTCCAGGACAGTAGATATACTCTCTGTTTTAGTCTTCCAGGACAGTAGATATACTGTCTGTTTTAGTCCTCCAGGACAGTAGATATACTCTCTGTTTTAGTCCTCCAGGACAGTAGATATACTGTCTGTTTTAGTCCTCCAGGACAGTAGATATACTCCCTGTTTTAGTCCTCCATGACAGTAGATATACTCTCTGTTTTAGTCCTCCAGGACAGTAGATATACTCCCTGTTTTAGTCCTCCAGGACAGTAGATATACTGTCTGTTTTAGTCCTCCAGGACAGTAGATATACTCCCTGTTTTAGTCCTCCAGGACAGTAGATATACTGTCTGTTTTAGTCCTCCAGGACAGTAGATATACTCTCTGTTTTAGTCCTCCAGGACAGTAGATATACTGTCTGTTTTAGTCCTCCAGGACAGTAGATATACTGTCTGTTTTAGTCCTCCAGGACAGTAGATATACTCTCTGTTTTAGTTCTCCAGGACAGTAGATATACTGTCTGTTTTAGTCCTCCAGGACAGTAGATATACTCTCTGTTTTAGTCCTCCAGGACAGTAGATATACTGTCTGTTTTAGTCCTCCAGGACAGTAGATATACTCTCTGTTTTAGTCCTCCAGGACAGTAGATATACTGTCTGTTTTAGTCCTCCAGGACAGTAGATATACTGTCTGTTTTAGTCCTCCAGGACAGTAGATATACTCTCTGTTTTAGTCCTCCAGGACAGTAGATATACTGTCTGTTTTAGTCCTCCAGGACAGTAGATATACTGTCTGTTTTAGTCCTCCAGGACAGTAGATATACTGTCTGTTTTAGTCCTCCAGGACAGTAGATATACTCTCTGTTTTAGTCTTCCAGGACAGTAGATATACTGTCTGTTTTAGTCCTCCAGGACAGTAGATATACTCTCTGTTTTAGTCCTCCAGGACAGTAGATATACTGTCTGTTTTAGTCCTCCAGGACAGTAGATATACTCCCTGTTTTAGTCCTCCATGACAGTAGATATACTCTCTGTTTTAGTCCTCCAGGACAGTAGATATACTCCCTGTTTTAGTCCTCCAGGACAGTAGATATACTGTCTGTTTTAGTCCTCCAGGACAGTAGATATACTCCCTGTTTTAGTCCTCCAGGACAGTAGATATACTGTCTGTTTTAGTCCTCCAGGACAGTAGATATACTCTCTGTTTTAGTCCTCCAGGACAGTAGATATACTGTCTGTTTTAGTCCTCCAGGACAGTAGATATACTGTCTGTTTTAGTCCTCCAGGACAGTAGATATACTCTCTGTTTTAGTTCTCCAGGACAGTAGATATACTGTCTGTTTTAGTCCTCCAGGACAGTATATATACTCTCTGTTTTAGTCCTCCAGGACAGTAGATATACTGTCTGTTTTAGTCCTCCAGGACAGTAGATATACTCTCTGTTTTAGTCCTCCAGGACAGTAGATATACTGTCTGTTTTAGTCCTCCAGGACAGTAGATATACTGTCTGTTTTAGTCCTCCAGGACAGTAGATATACTCTCTGTTTTAGTCCTCCAGGACAGTAGATATACTCTCTGTTTTAGTCCTCCAGGACAGTAGATATACTCCCTGTTTTAGTCCTCCAGGACAGTAGATATACTGTCTGTTTTAGTCCTCCAGGACAGTAGATATACTCCCTGTTTTAGTCCTCCAGGACAGTAGATATACTCTCTGTTTTAGTCCTCCAGGACAGTAGATATACTGTCTGTTTTAGTCCTCCAGGACAGTAGATATACTGTCTGTTTTAGTCCTCCAGGACAGTAGATATACTGTCTGTTTTAGTCCTCCAGGACAGTAGATATACTCTCTGTTTTAGTCCTCCAGGACAGTAGATATACTCTCTGTTTTAGTCATCCAGGACAGTAGATATACTGTCTGTTTTAGTCCTCCAGGACAGTAGATATACTCTCTGTTTTATTCTTCCAGGACAGTAGATATACTGTCTGTTTTAGTCCTCCAGGACAGTAGATATACTCTCTGTTTTAGTCCTCCAGGACAGTAGATATACTGTCTGTTTTAGTCCTCCAGGACAGTAGATATACTTTCTGTTTTAGTCCTCCATGACAGTAAATATACTCTCTGTTTTAGTCCTCCAAGACAGTAGATATACTGTCTGTTTTAGTCCTCCAGGACAGTAGATATACTCTCTGTTTTAGTCCTCCAGGACAGTAGATATACTCTCTGTTTTAGTCCTCCAGGACAGTAGATATACTGTCTGTTTTAGTCCTCCAGGACAGTAGATATACTCTCTGTTTTAGTCCTCCAGGACAGTAGATATACTCTCTGTTTTAGTCCTCCAGGACAGTAGATATACTCTCTGTTTTAGTCCTCCAGGACAGTAGATATACTCTCTGTTTTAGTCCTCCAGGACAGTAGATATACTGTCTGTTTTAGTCCTCCAGGACAGTAGATATACTCTGTTTTAGTCCTCCAGGACAGTAGATATACTGTCTGTTTTAGTCCTCCAGGACAGTAGATATACTGTCTGTTTTAGTCCTCCAGGACAGTAGATATACTGTTTTAGTCCTCCAGGACAGTAGATATACTGTCTGTTTTAGTCCTCCAGGACAGTAGATATACTCTCTGTTTTAGTCCTCCAGGACAGTAGATATACTCTCTGTTTTAGTCCTCCAGGACAGTAGATATACTGTCTGTTTTAGTCCTCCAGGACAGTAGATATACTGTCTGTTTTAGTCCTCCAGGACAGTAGATATACTGTCTGTTTTAGTCCTCCAGGACAGTAGATATACTGTCTGTTTTAGTCCTCCAGGACAGTAGATATACTCTCTGTTTTAGTCCTCCAGGACAGTAGATATACTCTCTGTTTTAGTCCTCCAGGACAATAGATATACTGTCTGTTTTAGTCCTCCAGGACAGTAGATATACTGTCTGTTTTAGTCCTCCAGGACAGTAGATATACTCTCTGTTTTAGTCCTCCAGGACAGTAGATATACTGTCTGTTTTAGTCCTCCAGGACAGTAGATATACTGTCTGTTTTAGTCCTCCAGGACAGTAGATATACTCTCTGTTTTAGTCCTCCAGGACAGTAGATATACTCTCTGTTTTAGTCCTCCAGGACAGTAGATATACTGTCTGTTTTAGTCCTCCAGGACAGTAGATATACTGTCTGTTTTAGTCCTCCAGGACAGTAGATATACTGTCTGTTTTAGTCCTCCAGGACAGTAGATATACTCTCTGTTTTAGTCTTCCAGGACAGTAGATATACTGTCTGTTTTAGTCCTCCAGGACAGTAGATATACTCTCTGTTTTAGTCCTCCAGGACAGTAGATATACTGTCTGTTTTAGTCCTCCAGGACAGTAGATATACTCCCTGTTTTAGTCCTCCATGACAGTAGATACACTCTCTGTTTTAGTCCTCCAGGACAGTAGATATACTCTCTGTTTTAGTCCTCCAGGACAGTAGATATACTGTCTGTTTTAGTCCTCCAGGACAGTAGATATACTCCCTGTTTTAGTCCTCCAGGACAGTAGATATACTGTCTGTTTTAGTCCTCCAGGACAGTAGATATACTCTCTGTTTTAGTCCTCCAGGACAGTAGATATACTGTCTGTTTTAGTCCTCCATGACAGTAGATATACTCTCTGTTTTAGTCCTCCAGGACAGTAGATATACTGTCTGTTTTAGTCCTCCAGGACAGTAGATATACTCCCTGTTTTAGTCCTCCAGGACAGTAGATATACTCCCTGTTTTAGTCCTCCAGGACAGTAGATATACAGTCTGTTTTAGTCCTCCAGGACAGTAGATATACTCCCTGTTTTAGTCCTCCAGGACAGTAGATATACTGTCTGTTTTAGTCCTCCATGACAGTAGATATACTCCCTGTTTTAGTCCTCCAGGACAGTAGATATACTCTCTGTTTTAGTCCTCCATGACAGTAGATATACTGTCTGTTTTAGTCCTCCAGGACAGTAGATATACTCCCTGTTTTAGTCCTCCAGGACAGTAGATATACTCCCTGTTTTAGTCCTCCAGGGCAGTAGATATACTCCCTGTTTTAGTCCTCCAGGACAGTAGATATACTCTCTGTTTTAGTCCTCCAGGACAGTAGATATACTCCCTGTTTTAGTCCTCCAGGACAGTAGATATACTCCCTGTTTTAGTCCTCCAGGACAGTAGATATACTCTCTGTTTTAGTCCTCCAGGACAGTAGATATACTGTCTGTTTTAGTCCTCCAGGACAGTAGATATACTCCCTGTTTTAGTCCTCCATGACAGTAGATATACTGTCTGTTTTAGTCCTCCAGGACAGTAGATATACTCTCTGTTTTAGTCCTCCAGGACAGTAGATATACTGTCTGTTTTAGTCCTCCAGGACAGTAGATATACTCTCTGTTTTAGTCCTCCAGGACAGTAGATATACTGTCTGTTTTAGTCCTCCAGGACAGTAGATATACTCTCTGTTTTAGTCCTCCAGGACAGTAGATATACTGTCTGTTTTAGTCCTCCAGGACAGTAGATATACTCCCTGTTTTAGTCCTCCAGGACAGTAGATATACTCCCTGTTTTAGTCCTCCAGGACAGTAGATATACTGTCTGTTTTAGTCCTCCAGGACAGTAGATATACTCCCTGTTTTAGTCCTCCAGGACAGTAGATATACTGTCTGTTTTAGTCCTCCATGACAGTAGATATACTCTCTGTTTTAGTCCTCCATGACAGTAGATATACTGTCTGTTTTAGTCCTCCAGGACAGTAGATATACTGTCTGTTTTAGTCCTCCAGGACAGTAGATATACTGTCTGTTTTAGTCCTCCAGGACATTAGATATACTGTCTGTTTTAGTCCTCCAGGACAGTAGATATACTCCCTGTTTTAGTCTTCCAGGACAGTAGATATACTGTCTGTTTTAGTCCTCCAGGACAGTAGATATACTGTCTGTTTTAGTCCTCCAGGACAGTAGATATACTGTCTGTTTTAGTCCTCCAGGACAGTAGATATACTGTCTGTTTTAGTCCTCCAGGACAGTAGATATACTCTCTGTTTTAGTCCTCCAGGACAGTAGATATACTCTCTGTTTTAGTCCTCCAGGACAGTAGATATACTCCCTGTTTTAGTCCTCCAGGACAGTAGATATACTCTCTGTTTTAGTCCTCCAGGACAGTAGATATACTCTCTGTTTTAGTCCTCCAGGACAGTAGATATACTCTCTGTTTTAGTCCTCCAGGACAGTAGATATACTCTCTGTTTTAGTCCTCCAGGACAGTAGATATACTCTCTGTTTTAGTCCTCCAGGACAGTAGATATACTCTCTGTTTTAGTCCTCCAGGACAGTAGATATACTCTCTGTTTTAGTCCTCCAGGACAGTAGATATACTCTCTGTTTTAGTCCTCCAGGACAGTAGATATACTGTCTGTTTTAGTCCTCCAGGACAGTAGATATACTCTCTGTTTTAGCCCTCCAGGACAGTAGATATACTCTCTGTTTTAGTCCTCCAGGACAGTAGATATACTCCCTGTTTTAGTTCTCCAGGACAGTAGATATACTGTCTGTTTTAGTCCTCCAGGACAGTAGATATACTGTCTGTTTTAGTCCTCCAGGACAGTAGATATACTGTCTGTTTTAGTCCTCCAGGACAGTAGATATACTGTCTGTTTTAGTCCTCCAGGACAGTAGATATACTCTCTGTTTTAGTCCTCCAGGACAGTAGATATACTCTCTGTTTTAGTCCTCCAGGACAGTAGATATACTGTCTGTTTTAGTCCTCCAGGACAGTAGATATACTGTCTGTTTTAGTCCTCCAGGACAGTAGATATACTGTCTGTTTTAGTCCTCCAGGACAGTAGATATACTGTCTGTTTTAGTCCTCCAGGACAGTAGATATACTCTCTGTTTTAGTCCTCCAGGACAGTAGATATACTCTCTGTTTTAGTCCTCCAGGACAGTAGATATACTGTCTGTTTTAGTCCTCCAGGACAGTAGATATACTCTCTGTTTTATTCTTCCAGGACAGTAGATATACTGTCTGTTTTAGTCCTCCAGGACAGTAGATATACTCTCTGTTTTAGTCCTCCAGGACAGTAGATATACTGTCTGTTTTAGTCCTCCAGGACAGTAGATATACTGTCTGTTTTAGTCCTCCAGGACAGTAAATATACTCTCTGTTTTAGTCCTCCAAGACAGTAGATATACTGTCTGTTTTAGTCCTCCAGGACAGTAGATATACTCTCTGTTTAAGTCCTCCAGGACAGTAGATATACTCTCTGTTTTAGTCCTCCAGGACAGTAGATATACTGTCTGTTTTAGTCCTCCAGGACAGTAGATATACTCTCTGTTTTAGTCCTCCAGGACAGTAGATATACTCTCTGTTTTAGTCCTCCAGGACAGTAGATATACTCTCTGTTTTAGTCCTCCAGGACAGTAGATATACTCTCTGTTTTAGTCCTCCAGGACAGTAGATATACTGTCTGTTTTAGTCCTCCAGGACAGTAGATATACTCTGTTTTAGTCCTCCAGGACAGTAGATATACTGTCTGTTTTAGTCCTCCAGGACAGTAGATATACTGTCTGTTTTAGTCCTCCAGGACAGTAGATATACTCTCTGTTTTAGTCCTCCAGGACAGTAGATATACTCCCTGTTTTAGTCCTCCAGGACAGTAGATATACTGTCTGTTTTAGTCCTCCAGGACAGTAGATATACTCTCTGTTTTAGTCCTCCAGGACAGTAGATATACTCTCTGTTTTAGTCCTCCAGGACAGTAGATATACTGTCTGTTTTAGTCCTCCAGGACAGTAGATATACTGTCTGTTTTAGTCCTCCAGGACAGTAGATATACTGTCTGTTTTAGTCCTCCAGGACAGTAGATATACTCTCTGTTTTAGTCCTCCAGGACAGTAGATATACTCTCTGTTTTAGTCCTCCAGGACAGTAGATATACTGTCTGTTTTAGTCCTCCAGGACAGTAGATATACTGTCTGTTTTAGTCCTCCAGGACAGTAGATATACTCTCTGTTTTAGTCCTCCAGGACAGTAGATATACTGTCTGTTTTAGTCCTCCAGGACAGTAGATATACTGTCTGTTTTAGTCCTCCAGGACAGTAGATATACTCTCTGTTTTAGTCCTTCAGGACAGTAGATATACTCTCTGTTTTAGTCCTCCAGGACAGTAGATATACTGTCTGTTTTAGTCCTCCAGGACAGTAGATATACTGTCTGTTTTAGTCCTCCAGGACAGTAGATATACTGTCTGTTTTAGTCCTCCAGGACAGTAGATATACTCTCTGTTTTAGTCTTCCAGGACAGTAGATATACTGTCTGTTTTAGTCCTCCAGGACAGTAGATATACTCTCTGTTTTAGTCCTCCAGGACAGTAGATATACTGTCTGTTTTAGTCCTCCAGGACAGTAGATATACTCCCTGTTTTAGTCCTCCATGACAGTAGATATACTCTCTGTTTTAGTCCTCCAGGACAGTAGATATACTCCCTGTTTTAGTCCTCCAGGACAGTAGATATACTGTCTGTTTTAGTCCTCCAGGACAGTAGATATACTCCCTGTTTTAGTCCTCCAGGACAGTAGATATACTGTCTGTTTTAGTCCTCCAGGACAGTAGATATACTCTCTGTTTTAGTCCTCCAGGACAGTAGATATACTCTCTGTTTTAGTCCTCCAGGACAGTAGATATACTCTCTGTTTTAGTCCTCCAGGACAGTAGATATACTCTCTGTTTTAGTCCTCCAGGACAGTAGATATACTGTCTGTTTTAGTCCTCCAGGACAGTAGATATACTCTGTTTTAGTCCTCCAGGACAGTAGATATACTGTCTGTTTTAGTCCTCCAGGACAGTAGATATACTGTCTGTTTTAGTCCTCCAGGACAGTAGATATACTCTCTGTTTTAGTCCTCCAGGACAGTAGATATACTCCCTGTTTTAGTCCTCCAGGACAGTAGATATACTGTCTGTTTTAGTCCTCCAGGACAGTAGATATACTCTCTGTTTTAGTCCTCCAGGACAGTAGATATACTCTCTGTTTTAGTCCTCCAGGACAGTAGATATACTGTCTGTTTTAGTCCTCCAGGACAGTAGATATACTGTCTGTTTTAGTCCTCCAGGACAGTAGATATACTGTCTGTTTTAGTCCTCCAGGACAGTAGATATACTCTCTGTTTTAGTCCTCCAGGACAGTAGATATACTCTCTGTTTTAGTCCTCCAGGACAGTAGATATACTGTCTGTTTTAGTCCTCCAGGACAGTAGATATACTGTCTGTTTTAGTCCTCCAGGACAGTAGATATACTCTCTGTTTTAGTCCTCCAGGACAGTAGATATACTGTCTGTTTTAGTCCTCCAGGACAGTAGATATACTGTCTGTTTTAGTCCTCCAGGACAGTAGATATACTCTCTGTTTTAGTCCTTCAGGACAGTAGATATACTCTCTGTTTTAGTCCTCCAGGACAGTAGATATACTGTCTGTTTTAGTCCTCCAGGACAGTAGATATACTGTCTGTTTTAGTCCTCCAGGACAGTAGATATACTGTCTGTTTTAGTCCTCCAGGACAGTAGATATACTCTCTGTTTTAGTCTTCCAGGACAGTAGATATACTGTCTGTTTTAGTCCTCCAGGACAGTAGATATACTCTCTGTTTTAGTCCTCCAGGACAGTAGATATACTGTCTGTTTTAGTCCTCCAGGACAGTAGATATACTCCCTGTTTTAGTCCTCCATGACAGTAGATATACTCTCTGTTTTAGTCCTCCAGGACAGTAGATATACTCCCTGTTTTAGTCCTCCAGGACAGTAGATATACTGTCTGTTTTAGTCCTCCAGGACAGTAGATATACTCCCTGTTTTAGTCCTCCAGGACAGTAGATATACTGTCTGTTTTAGTCCTCCAGGACAGTAGATATACTCTCTGTTTTAGTCCTCCAGGACAGTAGATATACTGTCTGTTTTAGTCCTCCAGGACAGTAGATATACTGTCTGTTTTAGTCCTCCAGGACAGTAGATATACTCTCTGTTTTAGTTCTCCAGGACAGTAGATATACTGTCTGTTTTAGTCCTCCAGGACAGTAGATATACTCTCTGTTTTAGTCCTCCAGGACAGTAGATATACTGTCTGTTTTAGTCCTCCAGGACAGTAGATATACTCTCTGTTTTAGTCCTCCAGGACAGTAGATATACTGTCTGTTTTAGTCCTCCAGGACAGTAGATATACTGTCTGTTTTAGTCCTCCAGGACAGTAGATATACTCTCTGTTTTAGTCCTCCAGGACAGTAGATATACTCTCTGTTTTAGTCCTCCAGGACAGTAGATATACTCCCTGTTTTAGTCCTCCAGGACAGTAGATATACTGTCTGTTTTAGTCCTCCAGGACAGTAGATATACTCCCTGTTTTAGTCCTCCAGGACAGTAGATATACTCTCTGTTTTAGTCCTCCAGGACAGTAGATATACTGTCTGTTTTAGTCCTCCAGGACAGTAGATATACTGTCTGTTTTAGTCCTCCAGGACAGTAGATATACTGTCTGTTTTAGTCCTCCAGGACAGTAGATATACTCTCTGTTTTAGTCCTCCAGGACAGTAGATATACTCTCTGTTTTAGTCCTCCAGGACAGTAGATATACTGTCTGTTTTAGTCCTCCAGGACAGTAGATATACTCTCTGTTTTATTCTTCCAGGACAGTAGATATACTGTCTGTTTTAGTCCTCCAGGACAGTAGATATACTCTCTGTTTTAGTCCTCCAGGACAGTAGATATACTGTCTGTTTTAGTCCTCCAGGACAGTAGATATACTTTCTGTTTTAGTCCTCCATGACAGTAAATATACTCTCTGTTTTAGTCCTCCAAGACAGTAGATATACTGTCTGTTTTAGTCCTCCAGGACAGTAGATATACTCTCTGTTTTAGTCCTCCAGGACAGTAGATATACTCTCTGTTTTAGTCCTCCAGGACAGTAGATATACTGTCTGTTTTAGTCCTCCAGGACAGTAGATATACTCTCTGTTTTAGTCCTCCAGGACAGTAGATATACTCTCTGTTTTAGTCCTCCAGGACAGTAGATATACTCTCTGTTTTAGTCCTCCAGGACAGTAGATATACTCTCTGTTTTAGTCCTCCAGGACAGTAGATATACTGTCTGTTTTAGTCCTCCAGGACAGTAGATATACTCTGTTTTAGTCCTCCAGGACAGTAGATATACTGTCTGTTTTAGTCCTCCAGGACAGTAGATATACTCTCTGTTTTAGTCCTCCAGGACAGTAGATATACTCTCTGTTTTAGTCCTCCAGGACAGTAGATATACTCCCTGTTTTAGTCCTCCAGGACAGTAGATATACTCTCTGTTTTAGTCCTCCAGGACAGTAGATATACTCTCTGTTTTAGTCCTCCAGGACAGTAGATATACTCTCTGTTTTAGTCCTCCAGGACAGTAGATATACTCTCTGTTTTAGTCCTCCAGGACAGTAGATATACTCTCTGTTTTAGTCCTCCAGGACAGTAGATATACTCTCTGTTTTAGTCCTCCAGGACAGTAGATATACTCTCTGTTTTAGTCCTCCAGGACAGTAGATATACTCTCTGTTTTAGTCCTCCAGGACAGTAGATATACTGTCTGTTTTAGTCCTCCAGGACAGTAGATATACTCTCTGTTTTAGTCCTCCAGGACAGTAGATATACTCTCTGTTTTAGTCCTCCAGGACAGTAGATATACTCCCTGTTTTAGTTCTCCAGGACAGTAGATATACTGTCTGTTTTAGTCCTCCAGGACAGTAGATATACTGTCTGTTTTAGTCCTCCAGGACAGTAGATATACTGTCTGTTTTAGTCCTCCAGGACAGTAGATATACTGTCTGTTTTAGTCCTCCAGGACAGTAGATATACTCTCTGTTTTAGTCCTCCAGGACAGTAGATATACTCTCTGTTTTAGTCCTCCAGGACAGTAGATATACTGTCTGTTTTAGTCCTCCAGGACAGTAGATATACTGTCTGTTTTAGTCCTCCAGGACAGTAGATATACTGTCTGTTTTAGTCCTCCAGGACAGTAGATATACTTTCTGTTTTAGTCCTCCAGGACAGTAGATATACTCTCTGTTTTAGTCCTCCAGGACAGTAGATATACTCTCTGTTTTAGTCCTCCAGGACAGTAGATATACTGTCTGTTTTAGTCCTCCAGGACAGTAGATATACTCTCTGTTTTATTCTTCCAGGACAGTAGATATACTGTCTGTTTTAGTCCTCCAGGACAGTAGATATACTCTCTGTTTTAGTCCTCCAGGACAGTAGATATACTGTCTGTTTTAGTCCTCCAGGACAGTAGATATACTGTCTGTTTTAGTCCTCCAGGACAGTAAATATACTCTCTGTTTTAGTCCTCCAAGACAGTAGATATACTGTCTGTTTTAGTCCTCCAGGACAGTAGATATACTCTCTGTTTAAGTCCTCCAGGACAGTAGATATACTCTCTGTTTTAGTCCTCCAGGACAGTAGATATACTGTCTGTTTTAGTCCTCCAGGACAGTAGATATACTCTCTGTTTTAGTCCTCCAGGACAGTAGATATACTCTCTGTTTTAGTCCTCCAGGACAGTAGATATACTCTCTGTTTTAGTCCTCCAGGACAGTAGATATACTCTCTGTTTTAGTCCTCCAGGACAGTAGATATACTCCCTGTTTTAGTCCTCCAGGGCAGTAGATATACTCCCTGTTTTAGTCCTCCAGGACAGTAGATATACTCTCTGTTTTAGTCCTCCAGGACAGTAGATATACTCCCTGTTTTAGTCCTCCAGGACAGTAGATATACTCCCTGTTTTAGTCCTCCAGGACAGTAGATATACTCTCTGTTTTAGTCCTCCAGGACAGTAGATATACTGTCTGTTTTAGTCCTCCAGGACAGTAGATATACTCCCTGTTTTAGTCCTCCATGACAGTAGATATACTGTCTGTTTTAGTCCTCCAGGACAGTAGATATACTCTCTGTTTTAGTCCTCCAGGACAGTAGATATACTGTCTGTTTTAGTCCTCCAGGACAGTAGATATACTCTCTGTTTTAGTCCTCCAGGACAGTAGATATACTCTCTGTTTTAGTCCTCCAGGACAGTAGATATACTGTCTGTTTTAGTCCTCCAGGACAGTAGATATACTCTCTGTTTTAGTCCTCCAGGACAGTAGATATACTGTCTGTTTTAGTCCTCCAGGACAGTAGATATACTCTCTGTTTTAGTCCTCCAGGACAGTAGATATACTGTCTGTTTTAGTCCTCCAGGACAGTAGATATACTCCCTGTTTTAGTCCTCCAGGACAGTAGATATACTCCCTGTTTTAGTCCTCCAGGACAGTAGATATACTGTCTGTTTTAGTCCTCCAGGACAGTAGATATACTCCCTGTTTTAGTCCTCCAGGACAGTAGATATACTGTCTGTTTTAGTCCTCCATGACAGTAGATATACTCTCTGTTTTAGTCCTCCATGACAGTAGATATACTGTCTGTTTTAGTCCTCCAGGACAGTAGATATACTCCCTGTTTTAGTCCTCCAGGACAGTAGATATACTCCCTGTTTTAGTCCTCCAGGACAGTAGATATACTCCCTGTTTTAGTCCTCCAGGACAGTAGATATACTCCCTGTTTTAGTCCTCCAGGACAGTAGATATACTCCCTGTTTTAGTCCTCCATGACAGTAGATATACTCCCTGTTTTAGTCCTCCAGGACAGTAGATATACTGTCTGTTTTAGTCCTCCAGGACAGTAGATATACTCCCTGTTTTAGTCCTCCAGGACAGTAGATATACTGTCTGTTTTAGTCCTCCAGGACAGTAGATATACTCCCTGTTTTAGTCCTCCAGGACAGTAGATATACTGTCTGTTTTAGTCCTCCATGACAGTAGATATACTCTCTGTTTTAGTCCTCCATGACAGTAGATATACTGTCTGTTTTAGTCCTCCAGGACAGTAGATATACTCCCTGTTTTAGTCCTCCAGGACAGTAGATATACTCCCTGTTTTAGTCCTCCAGGACAGTAGATATACTCCCTGTTTTAGTCCTCCAGGACAGTAGATATACTCCCTGTTTTAGTCCTCCATGACAGTAGATATACTCCCTGTTTTAGTCCTCCAGGACAGTAGATATACTGTCTGTTTTAGTCCTCCAGGACAGTAGATATACTCTCTGTTTTAGTCCTCCAGGACAGTAGATATACTCCCTGTTTTAGTCCTCCAGGACAGTAGATATACTCCCTGTTTTAGTCCTCCAGGACAGTAGATATACTCTCTGTTTTAGTCCTCCAGGACAGTAGATATACTGTCTGTTTTAGTCCTCCAGGACAGTAGATATACTCCCTGTTTTAGTCCTCCATGACAGTAGATATACTGTCTGTTTTAGTCCTCCAGGACAGTAGATATACTCTCTGTTTTAGTCCTCCAGGACAGTAGATATACTGTCTGTTTTAGTCCTCCAGGACAGTAGATATACTCTCTGTTTTAGTCCTCCAGGACAGTAGATATACTGTCTGTTTTAGTCCTCCAGGACAGTAGATATACTCTCTGTTTTAGTCCTCCAGGACAGTAGATATACTCCCTGTTTTAGTCCTCCAGGACAGTAGATATACTCTCTGTTTTAGTCCTCCAGGACAGTAGATATACTGTCTGTTTTAGTCCTCCATGACAGTAGATATACTCCCTGTTTTAGTCCTCCAGGACAGTAGATATACTCCCTGTTTTAGTCCTCCAGGACAGTAGATATACTCCCTGTTTTAGTCCTCCAGGACAGTAGATATACTCCCTGTTTTAGTCCTCCATGACAGTAGATATACTCTCTGTTTTAGTCCTCCAGGACAGTAGATATACTCTCTGTTTTAGTCCTCCATGACAGTAGATATACTCCCTGTTTTAGTCCTCCAGGACAGTAGATATACTCCCTGTTTTAGTCCTCCAGGACAGTAGATATACTCCCTGTTTTAGTCCTCCAGGACAGTAGATATACTCCCTGTTTTAGTCCTCCAGGACAGTAGATATACTCCCTGTTTTAGTCCTCCATGACAGTAGATATACTGTCTGTTTTAGTCCTCCAGGACAGTAGATATACTCCCTGTTTTAGTCCTCCAGGACAGTAGATATACTCTCTGTTTTAGTCCTCCAGGACAGTAGATATACTGTCTGTTTTAGTCCTCCAGGACAGTAGATATACTCCCTTTTTTAGTCCTCCAGGACAGTAGATATACTGTCTGTTTTAGTCCTCCAGGACAGTAGATATACTGTCTGTTTTAGTCCTCCAGGACAGTAGATATACTCCCTGTTTTAGTCCTCCATGACAGTAGATATACTCCCTGTTTTAGTCCTCCAGGACAGTAGATATACTCTCTGTTTTAGTCCTCCAGGACAGTAGATATACTCTCTGTTTTAGTCCTCCAGGACAGTAGATATACTGTCTGTTTTAGTCCTCCAGGACAGTAGATATACTCCCTGTTTTAGTCCTCCAGGACAGTAGATATACTGTCTGTTTTAGTCCTCCAGGACAGTAGATATACTCTCTGTTTTAGTCCTCCAGGACAGTAGATATACTGTCTGTTTTAGTCCTCCAGGACAGTAGATATACTCCCTGTTTTAGTCCTCCAGGACAGTAGATATACTGTCTGTTTTAGTCCTCCATGACAGTAGATATACTCCCTGTTTTAGTCCTCCAGGACAGTAGATATACTCTCTGTTTTAGTCCTCCAGGACAGTAGATATACTCTCTGTTTTAGTCCTCCATGACAGTAGATATACTGTCTGTTTTAGTCCTCCAGGTCAGTAGATATACTCTCTGTTTTAGTCCTCCAGGACAGTAGATATACTGTCTGTTTTAGTCCTCCAGGACAGTAGATATACTCCCTGTTTTAGTCCTCCAGGACAGTAGATATACTGTCTGTTTTAGTCCTCCAGGACAGTAGATATACTCTCTGTTTTAGTCCTCCAGGACAGTAGATATACTCTCTGTTTTAGTCCTCCATGACAGTAGATATACTGTCTGTTTTAGTCCTCCATGACAGTAGATATACTCCCTGTTTTAGTCCTCCATGACAGTAGATATACTGTCTGTTTTAGTCCTCCATGACAGTAGATATACTCCCTGTTTTAGTCCTCCATGACAGTAGATATACTCTCTGTTTTAGTCCTCCAGGACAGTAGATATACTCTCTGTTTTAGTCCTCCATGACAGTAGATATACTCCCTGTTTTAGTCCTCCAGGACAGTAGATATACTCCCTGTTTTAGTCCTCCAGGACAGTAGATATACTCTCTGTTTTAGTCCTCCAGGACAGTAGATATACTGTCTGTTTTAGTCCTCCATGACAGTAGATATACTCCCTGTTTTAGTCCTCCAGGACAGTAGATATACTCCCTGTTTTAGTCCTCCAGGACAGTAGATATACTCCCTGTTTTAGTCCTCCAGGACAGTAGATATACTCCCTGTTTTAGTCCTCCATGACAGTAGATATACTCTCTGTTTTAGTCCTCCAGGACAGTAGATATACTCTCTGTTTTAGTCCTCCATGACAGTAGATATACTCCCTGTTTTAGTCCTCCAGGACAGTAGATATACTCCCTGTTTTAGTCCTCCAGGACAGTAGATATACTCCCTGTTTTAGTCCTCCAGGACAGTAGATATACTCCCTGTTTTAGTCCTCCAGGACAGTAGATATACTCCCTGTTTTAGTCCTCCATGACAGTAGATATACTGTCTGTTTTAGTCCTCCAGGACAGTAGATATACTCCCTGTTTTAGTCCTCCAGGACAGTAGATATACTCTCTGTTTTAGTCCTCCAGGACAGTAGATATACTGTCTGTTTTAGTCCTCCTGGACAGTAGATATACTCCCTGTTTTAGTCCTCCAGGACAGTAGATATACTGTCTGTTTTAGTCCTCCAGGACAGTAGATATACTGTCTGTTTTAGTCCTCCAGGACAGTAGATATACTCTCTGTTTTAGTCCTCCAGGACAGTAGATATACTCCCTGTTTTAGTCCTCCATGACAGTAGATATACTGTCTGTTTTAGTCCTCCAGGACAGTAGATATACTCCCTGTTTTAGTCCTCCAGGACAGTAGATATACTCTCTGTTTTAGTCCTCCATGACATCTCCATTGTCCTGTTCAACTACTTTCAACTTGTTTTGTAATAATTGTTACATTTATCATCACGAATGAGATGAGAGGTGTTCCAGAGCTGTGTGTAGCCTGCACCAGGAGGGGAAGAGTGTGTGTGTGTGTGTGTGTGTGTGTGTGTGTGTGTGTGTGTGTGTCTGCACCAGTAGTGAAAGGGTGTTGATGAGGCTGCATGGCGTATCTGGGATAAAAAGGGACTTTAATTACTGTGTAATCCTCTGGACACACACATACGGGATAGATTTTAATTAACTATTGGTGACTGGGGAATGTAGTTATTCTGCTAATTATTTAATACTCTATAGTATTGAGGGATTGGTAGAAATGTAGGTGTTTTTAGAGATGGTGGTCACAGATCCAGGTTGATTGAAGTTTCTCTAACTGTCAGGCTGAACACAGATTCTAAATAAGATCCTTGTCCTCTGACTACAGAGTTTAAAACCTTTACTGCCAGACTTGGTTGAAGCATGGAGCCGTATAAGCCTCTGGTCAAAAGTAGTGCACTTTAAAGGGAATAGGGTGCCATTTCAGATACACACTTATTATCTGACACACACAGACTCACACTGTTCGTCTCTGACACACACAGACTCACACTGTTCATCCCTGACACACACAGACTCACACTGTTCGTCCCTGACACACACAGACTCACACTGTTCGTCTCTGACACACACAGACTCACACTGTTCGTCCCTGACACACACAGACTCACACTGTTCGTCTCTGACACACACAGACTCACACTGTTCGTCTCTGACACACAGATACTCATAATACCCATAATACAGCAGGGCTAATGTGTCACGGCCTCGTGTCGCACCCTAAGACGTCCCCCCCCCTCCCCCGTAGGAACCAGAGGACCATATGCCTTCAGTGCTGTTGGAGCAGTGGGGGGAAGGGACTGAGCACCACCACCTCCACCCCTCTCACCTGCATTGATTTCTACCCACTGACTGAGTGTAGGAGCAGGGTTAACGAATGGGCTGGTACACACACACACTTAGAACAGATGCTTCCAAAAGGGTTCTTCGGCTGTCCCTATAGGAGAACCCTTGGAAGAACCATTTTTGGTTCCAGGTAGAACCCTTATCATAGAGGATTCTACATGGAACTCAAAAGGCTTCTATCTGGAACCAAAAAGGGTTCTCCTATGGGGACAGCCATAGAACCCTTTTAGGTTCTGGATAGCACCTTTTTCTCTAAGAGTGCACACACTCCCTCACACACACACACTCTCTCACACACACTCTCTCACACACACTCAGCACTGTTGTTACGTGAGGCTACAACAACAACCTGACTGAGGGACACTGGGTCTTTTTCCACAGATGTTCTCTTACCAGAAATAGGTGTGTGTGTGTGTGTGTGTTTGTACGTCTGTGTGTGTGTATGCATGCTTGCGTGCCTGTGTTTGTGTGTGTGTGTGTGCATGCGTGTGCGTGTGCGTGTGTGTGTGTGTGTGTGTGTGTGTGGACAAGGCATCAGTGAGGTTGATGCAGTCTATTTCTTGCTGGCTCTCCTCTGTGATTCAGTGATGACTCACCACGGTACCACGAGAACATAGCCTGTTTACACGAATAAAGCTACTACCATTATGGTATTTTTAGGACACGCAGGGTGTGTGTGTCTGCCGTGTGTGTGTATGTACATGCTTGCGTACGTAGCTGACGTGTGTGTGTGTGTGTGTGTGTGTGTGTGTGTGTGTGTGTGTGTGTGTGTGTGTGTGTGTGCCACAGTTACTGTTCTATTTCAAAGTGAGGAAGTGATTTGTTGACTAACTAAAGATGTGTATGTTTTTATTCATCCCCTGGATCTCTGCTCCCTCGTCATTCACAGGCCACCAATCAGTCATCTCAGAAAGTGCCCTGTCAGAGAGTGAGGAATTATGGGTAGGCAGGTGATGTCTTGTCGCACAACAACTTGTCTGCAGGAGGAACCTGTAGGTTATCTAGAGACCAGGAACTATAGGTTTGGGTGCATGAATGTGCTTGTATCACTGTGTGTGTGTGTGTCGTGTGTGTGTGTGCCTGAATGCCTACGTGTTTGTGTAGTTGTGTGTGTGTCTTGGGAGATTCATAGGTAAGGTGGCCAGAAAAGACTGAGTAGGGGAGATGTCCCTCCCCACCCTTCATCAGTACTGACAGGTTTTCCACTACCTCACACACACACACACACACACACACACACACACACATAGACAAAAATCTGCACACACACACACACACACACACACACGCACACACACACACACACACACACACACAGACACACACACACACACACACCCTCCATCATGTACCATACTGTTTGCTGAGTTAGCATTTATGTCTGCAACGTACTGCTACACATCATGGGCTGGAGTGCGTGTGTTTGTGTGTGTGTGTGCGTGTGCGTGTGTGTGTGCGTGTGTGTGTGTGTGTGTGTGTGTGTGTGTGTGTGTGTGTGTGTGCCAGTTTGATGACTTATGATTGGCCAACAACTACAACAAGCTGTATTCTCCACTCTCATGAAAAGCAAGAGTAGCAGCAGTATAAATGATATAATTCTCTCTCTGTCTCTCTGTCTCACTCTCTCTCTGTCTCGCTGTCTCTCTCTGTCTCTGTCTCTCTGTCTCCCTGTCTTTCTGTCTCTCTCTCTCTCTCTCTCTCTCTCTCTCTCTCTCTCTCTCTCTGTCTCATTGTCTCTCTATCTCTCTGTCTCCCTGTCTCCCTCTCTCTCTCTCTCTCTCTCTCTCTCTCTCTCTCTCTCTCTCTGTCTCTGTCTCTGCTGTCTCTGTCTCTCTCTCTCTGTCTCTCTGTCTCTGTCTCTGTCTCACTCTCTCTGTCTCTTTGTCTCGCTGTCTCTGTCTCTGTCTCTCTTTCTCCCTCTCTCTCTCTCTCTCTGTCTCGCTGTCCCTCTCTCTGTCTCTGTCTCCCTGTCTCTCCCTGTCTCTCCCTGTCTCTCTCACTCTGTGTCTCTCTGTCTCGCTCTCTCTCTCTCTCTCTCTCTCTCTCTCTCTCTCTCTCTCTCTCTCTCTCTCTCTATCTCTCTCTGCAGGATGCGAGATGTAGATGTGATGTGAATTCACATGGAATTTTTTTTTCTTTTTCTTATCGTTTTAACGGAAAGCCAATTTTTAGTCTGTGGTATTAACATGGGCTGAACCATTAGTCTGTGTTATTAACATGGGCTGAACCATTAGTCTGTGTTATTAACATGGGCTGAACCATTAGTCTGTGGTATTAACATGGGCTGAACCATTAGTCTGTGTTATTAACATGGGCTGAACCATTAGTCTGTGGTATTAACATGGGCTGAACCATTAGTCTGTGGTATTAACATGGGCTGAACCATTAGTCTGTGGTATTAACATGGGCTGAACCATTAGTCTGTGTTATTAACATGGGCTGAACCATTAGTCTGTGGTATTAACATGGGCTGAACCATTAGTCTGTGTTATTAACATGGGCTGAACCATTAGTCTGTGTTATTAACAGGGTCTGAACCATTAGTCTGTGTTATTAACAGGGTCTGAACCATTAGTCTGTGTTATTAACAGGGTCTGAACCATTAGTCTGTGTTATTAACAGGGTCTGAACCATTAGTCTGTGTTATTAACAGGGTCTGAACCATTAGTCTGTGTTATTAACAGGGTCTGAACCATTAGTCTGTGTTATTAACAGGGGCTGAACCATTTGTCTGTGTTATTAACAGGGTCTGAACCATTAGTCTGTGTTATAAACAGGGGCTGAACCATTAGTCTGTGTTATAAACAGGGGCTGAGCCATTAGTCTGTGTTATTAACAGGGGCTGAGCCATTAGTCTGTGGTATTAACAGGGGCTGAGTTAGAGAGCTCTCCCGAAGGGGCCCAGGACCGGGTCTGTTTACATCAACATCTGTAGAGTCTGAATGGTTTGTGGTATTAACAGGGGCTGAACCATTAGTCTGTGGTATTAACAGGGGCTGAGTTAGAGAGCTCTCCCGAAGGGGCCCAGGACCGGGTCTGTTTACATCAACATCTGTAGAGTCTGAATGGTTTGTGGTATTAACAGGGGCTGAACCATTAGTCTGTGGTATTAACAGGGGCTGAGTTAGAGAGCTCTCCCGAAGGGGCCCAGGACCGGGTTTGTTTACATCAACATCTGTAGAGTCTGAATGGTTTGTGGTATTAACAGGGGCTGAGTTAGAGAGCTCTCCCGGAGGGGCCCAGGACCGGGTCTGTTTACATCAACATCTGTAGAGTCTGAATGGTTTGTGGTGCAAACTATTAACATCTATACATAACAGGCTGAGACTCTCAGGGACACGTACATGTTTAGCTCTATGAAGCTCTATGTAGTTAGAAGGTAAGGGGTTCTACATAGGTCATAGGATAGCCAGGACATAGTGTCTATAATACGCTAATAAGCTCACATAGTTGCTGTCACAAACGTCAAACTCCATACCGTCGTCCCTAGCTAGTTGGAGACTCATGTCCCACTGAGAAAACAATAGAAGGGTTTTGCTTGGACACACCTTTTTGTATTGACATTTGTCAATAAAACGAATGAATACAACTGTTGATGTCAAAGTGTGTTGTGTATTTTTTTAATAACCTTTATTTAACCAGGCAAGTCAGTTAAGAACAAATTCTTATTTTCAATGACGGCCTAGGAACAGTGGGTTAATTGGTCTAGGAACAGTGGGTTAACTGCCTGTTCAGGGGCAGAAAGACAGATTTGTACCTTGTCAGCTCGGGGGTGTGAACCTGCAACCTTCCGGTTACTAGTCCAACGCTCTAACCACTAGGCTACCCTCATGATAGTCAGATAAATGAAAAGGTGATTTTTCTGGAGTCTCAGGACTTTTAGGGTTAAGAAAAGGTTTCCATTTGTCACATCCCCGCTGTGTGTCTTTGTGAAAGAGAGAGTAAGATTTAGAGTTGTAGTGTGTGTGTTTGTCTCTGGGTGTGTGTGTGTGTGTGTGTGTGTGTGTGTGTGTGTGTGTGTGTGTGTGTGTGTGTGTGTGTGTGTGTGTGTGTGTGTGTGTGTGTGTGTGTGTGTGTGTAATGTACTGTACTGTATGTGTCAGCGGTGGGTTGTACATTCCACATATCGCAGCACCATCGACGTTCCATCAGATCCCATCAGACTTTTCTCCGCCTGGCCGAACCCTTGCCCCCGAGGGACACGCAGTGTGTGTGTGTGTGTGTGTGTGTGTGTGTGTGTGTGTGTGTCCAAGCGTGCGTACAATCCCCTCGGTGACAAAAAAAACGTCTGTAAATATGAGGGTCAATGGTGTAGGGTGTAGGGCTCAATTCAGACTGGAGTTTTACGTCAGAGCCCCTGGAAGGCCAAAACACATCTGGTTGTTGTTGTTTCTACCTGCTATTTAGTTAGACCCAGGTCTGAATGAGTCCCTTATTAGAAGGAGAGGGTGAAAACCAGAAGTGTTTCTACCTGCTAGTTAATTAGACCCAGGTCTGAATGAGTCCCTTATTAGAAGGTGAGGGTGAAAACCAGAAGTGTTTCTACCTGCTAGTTAATTAGACCCAGGTCTGAGTTAGTCCCTTATTAGAAGGAGAGGCTGAAAACCAGAAGTGTTTCTGCCTGCTAGTTAATTAGACCCAGGTCTGAATGAGTCCCTTATTAGAAGGAGAGGGTGAAAACCAGAAGTGTTTCTGCCTGCTAGTTAATTAGACCCAGGTCTGAATGAGTCCCTTATTAGAAGGTGAGGGTGAAAACCAGAAGTGTTTCTACCTGCTAGTTAATTAGACCCAGGTCTGAATGAGTCCCTTATTAGAAGGAGAGGGTGAAAACCAGAAGTGTTTCTACCTGCTAGTTAATTAGACCCAGGTCTGAGTTAGTCCCTTATTAGAAGGTGAGGGTGAAAACCAGAAGTGTTTCTACCTGCTAGTTAATTAGACCCAGGTCTGAATGAGTTCATTATTAGAAGGAGAGGGTGAAAACCAGAAGTGTTTCTACCTGCTAGTTAATTAGACCCAGGTCTGAATGAGTCCCTTATTAGAAGGAGAGGGTGAAAACCAGAAGTGTTTCTACCTGCTAGTTAATTAGACCCAGGTCTGAATGAGTTCATTATTAGAAGGAGAGGGTGAAAACCAGAAGTGTTTCTACCTGCTAGTTAATTAGACCCAGGTCTGAATGAGTCCCTTATTAGAAGGAGAGGGTGAAAACCAGAAGTGTTTCTACCTGCTAGTTAATTAGACCCAGGTCTGAATGAGTCCCTTATTAGAAGGAGAGGGTGAAAACCAGAAGTGTTTCTACCTGCTAGTTAATTAGACCCAGGTCTGAATGAGTCCCTTATTAGAAGGAGAGGGTGAAAACCAGAAGTGTTTCTACCTGCTAGTTAATTAGACCCAGGTCTGAATGAGTCCCTTATTAGAAGGAGAGGGTGAAAACCAGAAGTGTTTCTGCCTGCTAGTTAATTAGACCCAGGTCTGAGTTAGTCCCTTATTAGAAGGAGAGGGTGAAAACCAGAAGTGTTTCTACCTGCTAGTTAATTAGACCCAGGTCTGAATGAGTCCCTTATTAGAAGGAGAGGGTGAAAACCAGAAGTGTTTCTACCTGCTAGTTAATTAGACCCAGGTCTGAATGAGTCCCTTATTAGAAGGAGAGGGTGAAAACCAGAAGTGTGTCGGCCCTCCAGGACCGACATTGAACAGCCCTGGTGTAGTGTGTAGGGTGTAGGGTGTAGGGTGTAGGGTGGGATCTCCAAGATCCAGTATGACACTTGATCACACTGTTTTGACAGAACAGCATCATAGGAACAGGCTCAATAATCTCTCCTTTCTCCCAAAGTGTGCACTTGAACACTTCCCTTCATGGATTTGAAAGGAAATGAGTGGTATATGGAAACTCCCTCTATCCCATGGAAACACCAATCTAATGCTTTTACATTTATGGAGACTAGTGAACAAGTGCACACTTCAGGAGGAAGGAGAGATTATTGGGACACACCCACACCAGTGTTTGTCCAGCCCAATCCTTTGGATGTTGCTGACTGATCTGTCCACTAGTTATAGATGACATGATTGAGGACCCTCAATCAACGTGAAGTTGCCACTAAATGCTGATCTTGGGTCACTTTTGCATTTTCCACACTCATGGTTGAGGTTAAGATTTGGGGAGGGAAACTGATCCTAGATCTGTACCTGGGAGAAACTTCACCCCGAACGTGCTAAAACATACAGTATGTACTGGAGTGTGTGTTTGTCTCTGAGTAATGTCTGTCCAGTACAGCAGTGTGTCATTTGACGTCTGTTTTTTCCACTTTGCTGGTTAGGTGGTTGGTTGGTAGCTGGTGGCTGCCTGCCTGTGGTTAGTCACTCACTGCAGCTGAGCCCCAGCCTGCCTATAGCTGAAATGTAGAAGCTACATGTAGCCTGTAGTTGTGTGTGTGTGTGTGTGTGTGTGTGTGTGTGTGTGTGTGTGTGTGTGTGTGTGTGTGTGGGAGGGAGGGAGAGAGGGAGGGAGATCACACTTGAAGTGTTTGCCTCAGTAGAGAGAGAGAGAGAGAGAGCTCCTCTCCTCCTCGTCTGCTGACAGTAACCTACTTTTATGGGACCCACTCACAGAGAATGATAAAAATACTGCAATTCTCCCTCCCTCCCTTCCCTCTTTCCACTCTCCTGCCATCCCTCTCTTCTTCTCTCCCTCCGCCCTCCTGTGTTTTCTCTCTCCCTCCTTCCCTCTCTCCGCCCTCAAGTCTTCCATCCATCTCTTTTCCCTCTCTCTTCCCTCTTTCTCTCTTCCCTCCCTCGCTCCCTCTTCTCTCCACTCTGTCAGCTCAGCTCTCACTCGCCTCACCTTCCCTCCATCTTTCTCTCCTCCTTTTCTCTCTATGTTTCTGTGTGTCTCTTCCTCTCTGACTCTGTTTCACTCCCTCCTTCTCTCATCTGATTCTCCATCCCATCCACGTTCCTGTCTCTCTCTTTCCTCTCCTCATCTTTGCTCCTACTTTTCCCTCACTCCCCCCCCAATTCCTCTCTTCCTAAATAATTTCCCCATTCATTTATTCTCTTCTCTCCCTCCCTCCTCCTCGTTCTCTCTCCCTCCCTCCTCCTCTCCCTCCCTCCTCCTCGTCCTCTCTCCCTCCCTCCCCCCCATCCTCTCTCCCTCCCTCCCTCCTCCTCGTCCTCCCTCCCTCCTCCTCTCCCTCCTCCTCCTCTCTCCCTCCCTCCTCCCTCCCTCCCTCCTCTCCCTCCTCCTCTCCCTCCTCCTCTTCTCTCTCTCTCCCTCCCTCCTCCTCTCTCCTTCCTCCTCCTCCTCTCCCTCCCTCCTCCTCGTCCTCTCTCCCTCCCTCCTCCTCCCTCGTCCTCCTCCTCCTCTCCCTCCCTCCTCCCTCCTTCTCGTCCTCTCTCCCTCCCTCCTCCTCCTCCTCTCTCCCTCCCTCCTTCTCCTCCTCTCTCCCTCATCCTCCTCCTCTCCCTCCTCCTCGTCCTCTCTCCCTCCCTCCTCCTCCCTTGTCCTCCTCCTCTCCCTCCTTCCTCCTCCCTCCTCCTCGTCCTCTCTCCCTCCCTCGTCCTCCTCCTCTCCCTCCCTCCTCCTCCCTCCTCCTCCTCCTCCCTCCTCCTCGTCCTCTCTCCCTCCCTCCTCCTCGTCCTCTCTCCCTCCCTCCTCTTCCCTCCTCCTCCTCCTCTCCCTCCTCCTCTCCCTCCCTCCTCCTCCCTCCGCCTCCTCCTCTCCCTCCCTCCTCGTCCTCTCTCCCTCCCTCCTCCTCGTCCTCTCTCCCTCCCTCTTCCTCTTCCTCCTTCCCTCCCTCCTCCTCCTCCTCCTCCTCCTCGTCCTCTCTTCCTCCTCCCTCCTCCTCTCCCTCCCTCCTCCTCGTCCTCTCTCCCTCCCTCTTCCTCGTCCTCTCTCCCTCCCTCCTCCTCCTCCTCGTCCTCTCTTCCTCCTCCCTCCTCCTTTCCCTCCCTCCTCCTCCCTCCTCCTCCTCTCCCTCCCTCCTCCTCTCCCTCCCTCTCCCTCCTCTCCCTCCCTCCTCCTCTCCCTCCCTCCTCCTCGTCCTCTCTCCCTCCCTCCCCCCCATCCTCTCTCCCTCCCTCCCTCCTCCTCGTCCTCCCTCCCTCCTCCTCTCCCTCCTCCTCCTCTCTCCCTCCCTCCTCCCTTCCTCCCTCCTCTCCCTCCTCCTCTCCCTCCTCCTCTTCTCTCTCTCTCTCCCTCCCTCCTCCTCTCTCCTTCCTCCTCCTCCTCTCCCTCCCTCCTCCTCGTCCTCTCTCCCTCCCTCCTCCTCCCTCGTCCTCCTCCTCCTCTCCCTCCCTCCTCCCTCCTTCTCGTCCTCTCTCCCTCCTCCTCCTCTCTCCCTCCCTCCTTCTCCTCCTCTCTCCCTCATCCTCCTCCTCTCCCTCCTCCTCGTCCTCTCTCCCTCCCTCCTCCTCCCTTGTCCTCCTCCTCTCCCTCCTTCCTCCTCCCTCCTCCTCGTCCTCTCTCCCTCCCTCGTCCTCCTCCTCTCCCTCCCTCCTCCTCCCTCCTCCTCCTCCTCCCTCCTCCTCGTCCTCTCTCCCTCCCTCCTCCTCGTCCTCTCTCCCTCCCTCCTCTTCCCTCCTCCTCCTCCTCTCCCTCCTCCTCTCCCTCCCTCCTCCTCCCTCCGCCTCCTCCTCTCCCTCCCTCCTCCTCGTCCTCTCTCCCTCCCTCCTCCTCGTCCTCTCTCCCTCCCTCTTCCTCTTCCTCCTTCCCTCCCTCCTCCTCCTCCTCGTCCTCTCTTCCTCCTCCCTCCTCCTCTCCCTCCCTCCTCCTCGTCCTCTCTCCCTCCCTCTTCCTCGTCCTCTCTCCCTCCCTCCTCCTCCTCCTCGTCCTCTCTTCCTCCTCCCTCCTCCTTTCCCTCCCTCCTCCTCCCTCCTCCTCCTCTCCCTCCCTCCTCCTCTCCCTCCCTCTCCCTCCCCTCCCTCCCTCCCTCCCTCCCTCCCTCCCTCCCTCCCTCCCTCCCTCCTCCTCCCTCCTCCTCCTCTCCCTCCCTCCTCCTCTTCTCTCAGTAAGGAAGCTGCTGATGCGGTAGCCATGGAAGCCAGCCGGACGTTCGTTCCGTGTGTTTGTAATAATATGTATTATTATTATTATTATTTATTATTACGTTTATTTGTCAAGGACCATGTATAACATACCATTGCACCAGATTGCACTCATTTTAATCTGTCGTCCCTGTGTGAGTCTCCAGCCCTCACTAAAACACACCAGCAGATTAAACAAGAGATGAAGAAAGTGACAGAGGGAGAGAGAGGGATTGACATGAAGAGAGCGAGAGAGAGGGAGGGGGAAGGGGGGGATAGAGGTAAAGAAAGAGAGGGAAGGGGAGGGAGAAATGGGATTGGTAAAGATGGAGAGACAGCGAGAGAGAGACGGTGAGAGGATGAAAGAGGGAGATGTAGAGAGAGGGGGGATAAATTGAGGAATAAGAGATAGGAGAGAGAGATAGGAGAGAAGAGGCTACACGAGGGCTTATGAAATGGAATGACAATGAGATTCCAAAACGGGAGGAGAAATAAATGAAAAGAGGAGAGGAACTACAGGCTTAGACATGATAACTATATCGCTGGAATAAAGAACGGAGGATAGAGGAGGGGAGGATAGAGGGAGTGTGGCGATTAGAAAAAAGAGAGGGTGGAAGGGAAAAGAGATGAGACTGAATGGATGTTGTGGTAAAAAGAGGGATATATGTTTCTCAGTAGTCAGTCCCCTCCCACACACACAGACATATACACACACACACACACACACACACTCACACAGACATATACACACACACACACACACTCTCCGAGGGGTACTCTTCCTCTCCTCTCATTTATAAATGTCTCTCTCTCTCTCCCAGAGCATGAAAACAATGTTAGAAAAACACACCAGTGTGTGTGTGTGTGTGTGTGTGTGTGTGTGTGTGTGTGTGTGTGTGTGTGTGTGTGTGTGTGTGTGTTTCCACGAAGGTGCGCAAACATTTGTCTTGGAGGGTGGTGGTAAGCGATAGTGAGTGAGAGACTAAGAGGCCTTGAGTAGCAAGGTAGATGGAGGGAGGGAGAGAGGAGGGAGAGAGGAGGGAGAGAGGAGTGAGAGAGATGGAGTAAGAGAAGATGCCTTTAGGGAGAGAGATAGATACATAGCAAAAGAGGGGTAGGAGAGGGAGAGGGATGGAAGGAGGGGGTAACAGAGAGAGAGAGCTGTGAGATGAGAGACAGAAATAAAGGAATATAGAGGGATAGACAGGTGGACTGACCAATATAGAGGAGGGATAGACAGGTAGACTGCCCTATATAGAGGAGGGATATACAGAGAGACTGCCCTATCTATATAGGGGAGGGATAGACAGGTAGACTACCCTATATAGAGGAGGAATAGACAGGTAGACTGACCAATATAGAGGAGGAATAGACAGGTAGACTGCCCTATATAGAGGAGGGACATACAGGGAGACTGCCCTATCTATATAGAGGTGGGATAGACAGGTAGACTGCCCTATATAGAGGAGGGATATACAGATAGACTGCCCTATATAGAGGAGGAATAGACAGGTAGACTGCCCTATATAGAGGAGGGATATACAGGGAGACTGCCCTATATAGAGGAGGAATAGACAGGTAGACTGCCCTATATAGAGGAGGGATATACAGGGAGACTGCCCTATCTATATAGGGGAGGGATAGACAGGTAGACTGCCCTATATAGAGGAGGAATAGACAGGTAGACTGCCCTGTATATAGGAGGGATAGACAGATAGACAGCCCTATATAGAGTAGGGATAGACCGGTAGACTGACCAATATAGAGGAGGAATAGACAGGTAGACTGCCCTATATAGAGGAGGGATATACAGGGAGACTGCCCTATCTATATAGGGGAGGGATAGACAGGTAGACTGCCCTATATAGAGGAGGGATAGACAGATAGACGGCCCTATATAGAGTAGGGATAGACAGGTAGACTGCCCTATATAGAGGAGGGATAGACAGGTAGACTGCCCTATATAGAGGAGGGATAGACAGGTAGACTGCCCTATATAGAGGAGGGATAGACATGTAGACTGACCTATATAGAGGAGGGATAGACAGGTAGACTGCCCTATATAGAGGAGGGATAGACAGGTAGTCTGCCCTATATAGAGGAGAGATAGACAGGTAGACTAACCAATATAGGGGAGGGATAGACAGGTAGACTGACCAATATAGAGGAGTGGTAGACAGGTAGACTGCCCTGTATAGAGGAGGGATAGACAGGTAGACTGCCCTATATAGAGGAGGGATAGACAGGTAGACTGACCAATATAGAGGCGGGATAAACAGGTAGACTGCCCTATATAGAGGCGGGATAGACAGGTAGACTGCCCTATATAGAGGAGGGATAGACAGGTAGACTGCCCTATATAGAGGAGGGATAGACAGGTAGACTGCCCTATATAGAGGAGGGATAGACAGGTAGACTGACCTATATAGAGGAGGGATAGACAGGTAGACTGCCCTATATAGAGGAGGGATAGACAGGTAGACTGCCCTATATAGAGGAGGGATAGGCAGGTAGACTGCCCTATATAGAGGAGGGATAGACAGGTAGACTGCCCTATATAGAGGAGGGATAGACAGGTAGACTGACCTATATAGAGGAGGGATAGACAGGTAGACTGACCTATATAGAGGAGGGATAGACAGGTAGACTGCCCTATATAGAGGAGGGATAGACAGGTAGACTAACCAATATAGGGGAGGGATAGACAGGTAGACTGACCAATATAGAGGAGTGATAGACAGGTAGACTGCCCTATATAGAGGAGGGATAGACAGGTAGACTGCCCTATATAGAGGAGGGATAGACAGGTAGACTGACCAATATAGAGGCGGGATAGACAGGTAGACTGCCCTATATAGAGGCGGGATAGACAGGTATAGAGGAGGGATAGACAGGTAGACTGCCCTATATAGAGGAGGGATAGACAGGTAGACTGACCAATATAGAGGAGTGATAGACAGGTAGACTGCCCTATATAGAGGAGGGATAGACAGGTAGACTGCCCTATATAGATGAGGGATAGACAGGTAGACTGACCAATATAGAGGCGGGATAGACAGGTAGACTGCCCTATTTAGAGGCGGGATAGACAGGTATAGAGGAGGGATAGACAGGTAGACTGACCAATATAGAGGAGGGATAGAGAGACAGAAATATATATTTTAAAATTAAGAAAATAGTCCTTCATTTGTTTTTGTTATTTATTCTCTATGTTGACAGGTCTGATTAATTACTCTGATTTGACACACAGGTTTGTCAGGATTGATTGTCCTGCTGAAGAACTTTCAATAAAGCACATTTAAATCAAATCCATTTGGGAGATATGGAAAGGGAGATAGAGAGATGAGAGAGATGGACAGAGAACAAGAGAGAGGGTCATACAGAGGGAGAGAGATGGACAGATAGAGGGAGTGGCAGAAGGGTCTAGTTCCATCCATGTATACTGGTCTCTCTCTCTCTCTCTTTCTCTCTCTCTCTCTTTCTCTCTCTCTCTCTCTCTCTCTCAGTCTCTCTTTCTCTCTCTCCCTTTCAATTCAGTTCAAAGGGCTTTATTGTCATGGGAAACATACAGTATGTCGACATTGCCAAGGCAAGTGAAATAGATAATGAGTGAAAAAAAAATATGACACTCTTTCCCAAAGGAATAGAGAGACATTTGAAATGTCATATTATGGCTATATACAGTACAGTGTTGTAACGATGTGCAAATAGTTAAAGTACAAAAGGGAAAATAAATAAGCAGAAATATGGGTTGTATTTACAATGGTGTTTGTTCTTCACTGACTGCCCTTTTCTTGTGGCAACAGGTCACACATCTTGTTGCTGTGATACACTGTGGTATTTCACCCATTAGATTCTCTCTCTCTCTCTCTCTCTCTCTCTCTCTCTCTCTCTCTCTGGCACAGCCACAGCCACAGCTGCTCAGTACAGATTGGCAGAGTACCACACAGGACTACAGGACAGATGGACACACAGCCACAGCTACTCAGTACAGATGGGCAGAGTACCACACAGAACTACAGGACAGATTGACAGAGTACTACACAGAACTACAGGACAGATTGGCAGAGTACCCCACAGAACTGCAGGACAGATGGACACACAGCCACAGCTGCTCAGTACAGATTGGCAGAGTACCACACAGAACTACAGGACAGACGGACACACAGCCACAGCATCTCAGTACAGATTGGCAGAGTACCACACAGAACTACAGGACAGATGGACGAGTACCACACAGAACTACAGGACAGATGGACACAGACACAGCTACAGTAAAGCTAGAAGTAGGACACTAGAAAGTCCCTCTGGAGATGAACAGTTCCATAGACTGTGGGTTTTAGGGTGCGGTGGGGCTGTATATGAGAGCATGGGCTTGTTTTGTAGAAATAGATCTGGCCTCTCCCTAAATAGCATTTACCTGATAACAACAGCCACTACTCTTAAACCTTTGGATGGCGTCCAACGTAGTGGTGTTGGCTTTATTACAGGTGACAGTATTAGTACTCACCACTGCATCCTGTATTACAGGTTGGCTGGTCCTCATTAAAGTCCCGTAGATCATCACTCCCTTTCTGTCGTCTAAGCTCTATTACAATGGTGTGTAACTAACCCACTGTCAGGATCAGTTAACTCTTCAGGATCAGTGAACTCTTCAGGATCAGTTAACTCTTCAGGATCAGTTAACTCTTCAGGATCAGTTAACTCTTCAGGATCAGTTAACTCTTCAGGATTAGTTAACTCTTCAGGATCAGTTAACTCTTCAGGATCAGTTAACTCTTCAGGATCAGTGAACTCTTCAGGTCCCTCTGGTGTTCACGAATTTAGGTAAATCCTCCTTATGTTTTATTGCCCCTCATTGTTGGAATAACCAACCAAATGCCTTGATTCACTGGAGCCTCTGGGGACGTTTATGACTCTGGTATTGAATTCATTCATTGAGGATTGCAGTTGTTTTGATTGATTGAGTCTGTGGTGGCGAGGTGTCGAGGCTGTGGTGTCGAGGCGTCGAGCCTGTGGTGTAGAGGCTCTGGTGTAGAGGCTCTGGTGTAGAAGCTGAGGCTGAGGTGTCGAAGCTGTGGTGTAGAGGCTGTGGTGTCGAGTCTGTGGTGTAGAGGCTGAGGTTGTGGTGTAGAGGCTGAGGTTGTGGTGTCAAGGCTGTGGTGTAGAGGCTGAGGTGTCGAGGCTGTGGTGTAGAGGCTGAGGTTGTGGTGTAGAGGCTGAGGTTGTGGTGTCGAGGCTGTGGTGTAGAGACTGTGGTGTCGATGCTGTGGTGTTGAGACGTCGAGGCTGTGGTGTAGAGGCTGAGGTTGTGGTGTTGAGGCTAAGGTTGTGGTGTTGAGGTTGTGGTGTTGACGCTGAGGTTGTGGTGTCGAGGCTGTGGTGTCTAGACGTCGATGCTGTGGTGTCAAGGCTGTGGTGTAGAGGCTGTGGTGTCGAGGCTGTGGTGTCGAGGCTGTGGTGTAGAGGCTGAGGTTGTGGTGTTGAGGCTGTGGTGTAGAGGCGTCGATGTTGTGGTGTAGAGGCTGAGGTTGTGGTGTCAAGACTGTGGTGTAGAGGCTGAGGGGTCGAGGCTGTGGTGTCGAGGAGTTGAGTCTGTGGTGCAGAGGCTGAGGTTGTGGTGTCGAGGTTGTGGTGTCGAGGCTGTGGTGTCGAGGCGTCGAGGCTGTGGTGTAGAGGCTGAGGTTGTGGTGTCGAGATTGTGGTGTCGAGGCTGTGGTGTCGAGGCGTCGAGATTATGGTGTCGAGGCTGTGGTGTAGAGGCTGAGGTTGTGGTGTCAAGGCTGTGGTGTCGAGGCTGTGGTGTTGAGGCGTCGATGCTGTGGTGTAGAGGCTGAGGTTGTGGTGTCAAGGCTGTGGTGTAGAGGCTGAGGTTGTGGTGTCGAGGCTGTGGTGTCGAGGTGTCGATGCTGTGGTGTCGAGGCGTTGAGGCTCTGATGTCGAGAATGTGGTGTCGAAGCTGTGGTGTCGAGGAAGTGGTATCGAGACTGTGGTGTCGAGGCTGTGGTGTAGAGGCTGAGGTTGTGGTGTTGAGGCTGTGGTGTCGAGGCTGTGGTGTCGAGGCGTTGAGGCTGTGGTGTCGAGGCTGTGGTGTCGAGGTTGTGGTGTCGAGGCGGAGGTTGTGGTGTCGAGGCTGTGGTGTCGAGGCTGAGGTTGTGGTGTCGAGGCTGTGGTGTCAGACATCGTGGCTGTGGTGTCGAGGCTGTGGTGTAGATGCGTCGAGGTTGTGGTGTCGGTTGAGGTGTCGAGGTTGAGGTGTTGAGGGTGAGGTGTCGAGGTTGAGTTGACGAGGTTGAGGTGTCGAGGTTGAGGTGTCGAGGTTGTGTTTGTCGAGGTTGAGGTGTTGAGGTGTCGAGGTTGAGGTGTCGAGGTTGTGTGTGTCGAGGTTGAGGTGTCGAGGTTGTGTTTGTCGAGGTTGAGGTGTCGAGGTTGAGGTGTCGAGGTTGTGTTTGTCGAGGTTGAGGTGTCGAGGTTGTGGTGTCGAGGTTGAGGTGTTGAGGTGTCGAGGTTGAGGTGTCGAGGTTGTGTGTGTCGAGGTTGAGGTGTCGAGGTTGTGTTTGTCGAGGTTGAGGTGTCGAGGTTGAGGTGTCGAGGTTGAGGTGTCGAGGTGTCGAGGTTGAGGTGTCGAGGTTGAGGTGTTGAGGTGTCGAGGTTGAGGTGTCGAGGTTGAGGTGTCGAGGTTGAGGTGTCGAGGTTGAGGTGTCGAGGTGTCGAGGTTGAGGTGTGTTGGGGAATGATCAGAATTAGTTGGTAACATAAGATGTTTTATATTCATTATATGTGTGTAAGTTACTTCTCATCAGAATGTTTATTTTTGTTTTTTATGGCCACAGGTTGTGATGGAGCTCATATAATTAAAGATGGACTTTATGATAACTCTGACTTGTGTGTGGTTTGCTCTCATGATTTGGTAAATACAGGAAATTTCCACGACAGGTGTTGAGGTTGAGAGTCGAGGTTGAGGTGTTGAGGTGTCGAGGTTGAGGTGTTGAGGTGTCGAGGTTGAGGTGTCAAGGTTGAGGTGTTGAGGTGTCGAGATGTCGAGGTTGAGGTGTCGAGGCTGAGGTGTCGAGGTTGAGGTGTCGAGGTGTCGAGGTTGTGTTTGTCGAGGTGTCGAGGTTGTGTTTGTCAAGGTTGAGGTGTCGAGGTTGAGGTGTCGAGGTTGAGGTGTCGAGGTTGTGTTTGTCGAGGTGTCGAGGTTGTGTTTGTCGAGGTTGAGGTGTCAAGGTTGAGGTGTCGAGGTTGAGGTGTCGAGGTTGAGGTGTCGAGGTTGTGTTTGTCGAGGTTGAGGTGTTGAGGTTGTGCCTTGTGCTTATTTTTATTCTTCTTATTTTATTTCTAAAATACATGTTTCTTCCTGTTTTAGAGAAAAATGATCCTGGTCTCAGTTGTACTACCCTGAACAAATCAAGGTTAATGCCCACAATGTATGGTGGCACAGATTAAGTCCCCAGGGTTCACTAAAAGTGGATGGTGCCTAGGCTAAAACTGTGTGTGTATGTGTTGGTGTGCACGTGTGTGTGTGTACAGCTGTCGCACCCATGACAAAAAGCTCTTACCTTGAGTTGCGTCAGTGAACCATTGCAATGTGTGTGTGTGTGTGTGTGTGTGTGTGTGTGTGTGTGTGTGTGTGTGTGTGTGTGTGTGTGTGTGTGTGTGTGTGTGTGTGTGTAATTGATTTGCTAAAGAGGGCAAGACACAGAGAGGGCACGAGAAAGGGAGAAAGGAGGAGAAAGGGAGAAAGAGGCAGAGGGTGTGGATAGAGGAGAAAAGGAGAAAGAGGCAGAGGGTGTGGATAGAGGAGAAAAGGAGAGCGAGATATTGAAGAACAATGTAGGACGAGAGAAAGGGAGAGATGTTTAGAGAAGGAGAGAGGAGAGGACAGAGACAGTGGAAAGGGAATAGAGAGGGAGAGAGATGTTCAGAGTATAGCAATAGAGTGTTTGTGATAAACTAGGTGGGAGGGTGATGTAGCCATTATCATCCCTCTCCCCCTTCAGCTGAGCAAGTAGACTCTTCCAATAATGGAAAGTGATTGGGGCGTACCATGTCTACTGTGAAAAGCGGGGTTGACCGGTGACATAATGGTTGTAAAGGGAAGGTTGATGTGCCATAGCCACATAGAGGGTGGCTTATTGTTGCAGGTTGTAAGAAAAATAGCATTGTGGATTTGAACAGTATATTTTTAGATGGTTTTAACTGTTCAATATTTGACTTCATTACAGATTTTAACATTTTGTGTGTGTGTGTGTGTGTGTGTGTGTGTGTGTGTGTGTGTGTGTGTGTGTGTGTGTGTGTGTGTGTGTGTGTGTGTGTGTGTGTGTGTGTGTGTGTGTGTGTGTGTGTGTGTGAGGGGCTATAGGGCTCAGTTGGTAACATTGAGGAGCTCACACTGAGATAACACACTAAATGTTGTTGGTCACATACACATGGGTAGCAGATGTTATTGCGAGTGTAGCGAAATGCTTGTGCTTCTAGTTCTGACAGTGCAGCAATATCTAACAAGTAATCTAACAATTCCACAACAACTACCTAATACACACAAATCTAAAGGGGTGAATGAGAATATGTACATATAAATATATGGATGAGTGATGGCCAAGCGGCATAGGCAAGATGCAATAGATGGTATAAAATACAGTATATACTTATGTTATGAGTAATGTAAGATATGTAAACATTATTAAAGTGGCATTATTAAAGTGACCAGTGATCCATTTATTACAGGGGCCAGTGATTGGGTCTCAATGTAGGCAACAGCCTCTCTGAGTTACTGATGCCTGTGTAGCAGTCTGATGGCCTTGAGATAGAAGCTGTTAGAGACAGAGAGAGAGAGAGAGAGAGAGAGAGAGAGAGAGAGAGAGAGAGAGAGAGAGAGAGAGAGAGAGAGAGAGAGAGAGAGAGAGAGGGGGGGGGAAAGAGAGAGAGAGGGAGAGAGAGAGAGAGAGAGACAGAGACAGAGAGAGAGAGAGGGAGAGAGAGAGAGACCCTTTTATCAGTCATATATCTATTTATAGTTTGCTGGAGGAGAGGAAGGAGGAATTCATCATTCCTCTACAGAACTACACAGCAGGAGAAGAAAATGAGGAGCAAGATGACCAGGGAAGAAAGAGAGGAAGGATGGAAGAGAGAGGACGATAGGAAAAGAAAGGGAAGAGAGAGAGAAAAACAGAGAGAGGGAGAGATAGAGGATGAGAGGGAGGAGAGAGAGAGAAAGACAGAGAAATAAGGAGAGATGGTAGATGATAAGAGAAGAGAGGGAGGAGAGCGAGATAGGGAGAGAGAGGATGATATAAGAAGAGAGGGAGGAGAGAGAGAATGATAGGAGAAGAGAGGGAGGAGAGAGAGATAAGGAGAGACAGGATGATAAGAGAAGAGAGGGAGGAGAGAGAGAATGATAGGAGAAGAGAGGGAGGAGAGAGAGATAAGGAGAGACAGGATGATAAGAGAAGAGAGGGAGGAGAGCGAGAGAAAGACGGATAAATAAGGAAGATAGAGGATGATAGAAGAAGAGAGGGAGGAGAGAGAGAGAAAGACAGAGTAATAAGGAAGATAGAGGATGGTAGAAGAAGAGAGGGAGGAGAGAGAGATAAGGAGAGACAGGATGATAAGAGAAGAGAGGGAGGAGAGAGAGAGAAAGACAGAGAAATAAGGAAGATAGAGGATGGTAGAAGAAGAGAGGGAGGAGAGAGAGAGAAAGACAGAGAAATAAGGAAGACAGAAGAAGAGAGGGAGGAGAGAGAGATAAGGAGAGACAGGATGATAGAAGAAGAGAGGGAGGAGAGAGAGAGAAAGACAGAGAAATAAGGAAGATAGAAGAAGAGAGGGAGGAGAGAGAGATAAGGAGAGACAGGATGATAAGAGAAGAGAGGGAGGAGAGAGAAAGACAGAGAAATAAGGAAGATAGAGGATGATAGAAGAAGCGAGGGAGGAGAGAGAGAGAAAGACAGAGAAATAAGGAAGATAGGGGATGATAGAAGAAGAGAGAGAGAGAAAGATGGAGAAATAAGGAAGATAGTGGATGATAGAAGAAGAGAGAGAGAAAGATGGAGAAATAAGGAAGATAGTGGATGGTAGAAGAAGAGAGGGAGGAGAGAGAGAGAAATATGGAGAAATAAGGAAGATAGTGGATGATAGAAGAAGAGAGAGAGAGAAAGATGGAGAAATAAGGAAGATAGTGGATGATAGAAGAAGAGAGAGAGAAAGATGGAGAAATAAGGAAGATAGTGGATGGTAGAAGAAGAGAGGGAGGAGAGAGAGAATGATGGAGAAATAAGGAAGATAGTGGATGATAGAAGAAGAGAGGGAGGAGAGCGAGATAAGGAGAGACATGATGATAAGAGAAGAGAGGGAGGAGAGAGAGAGAAAGACAGAGAAATAAGGAAGATAGAAGAAGAGAGGGAGGAGAGAGAGAGAAAGACAGAGAAATAAGGAAGATAGAAGAAGAGAGGGAGGAGAGAGAGATAAGGAGAGACAGGATGATAGAAGAAGAGAGGGAGGAGAGAGAGAGAAAGACAGAGAAATAAGGAAGATAGAGGATGGTAGAAGAAGAGAGGGAGGAGAGAGAGAGAAAGACAGAGAAATAAGGAAGACAGAAGAAGAGAGGGAGGAGAGAGAGATAAGGAGAGACAGGATGATAGAAGAAGAGAGGGAGGAGAGAGAGAGAAAGACAGAGAAATAAGGAAGATAGAAGAAGAGAGGGAGGAGAGAGAGATAAGGAGAGACAGGATGATAAGAGAAGAGAGGGAGGAGAGAGAAAGACAGAGAAATAAGGAAGATAGAGGATGATAGAAGAAGCGAGGGAGGAGAGAGAGAGAAAGACAGAGAAATAAGGAAGATAGGGGATGATAGAAGAAGAGAGAGAGAGAAAGATGGAGAAATAAGGAAGATAGTGGATGATAGAAGAAGAGAGAGAGAAAGATGGAGAAATAAGGAAGATAGTGGATGGTAGAAGAAGAGAGGGAGGAGAGAGAGAGAAATATGGAGAAATAAGGAAGATAGTGGATGATAGAAGAAGAGAGAGAGAGAAAGATGGAGAAATAAGGAAGATAGTGGATGATAGAAGAAGAGAGAGAGAAAGATGGAGAAATAAGGAAGATAGTGGATGGTAGAAGAAGAGAGGGAGGAGAGAGAGAATGATGGAGAAATAAGGAAGATAGTGGATGATAGAAGAAGAGAGGGAGGAGAGCGAGATAAGGAGAGACATGATGATAAGAGAAGAGAGGGAGGAGAGAGAGAGAAAGACAGAGAAATAAGGAAGATAGAAGAAGAGAGGGAGGAGAGAGAGAGAAAGACAGAGAAATAAGGAAGATAGAAGAAGAGAGGGAGGAGAGAGAGATAAGGAGAGACAGGATGATAGAAGAAGAGAGGGAGGAGAGAGAGAGAAAGACAGAGAAATAAGGAAGATAGAAGAAGAGAGGGAGGAGAGAGAGAGAAAGACAGAGAAATAAGGAAGATAGAAGAAGAGAGGGAGGAGAGAGAGAAAGACAGAGAAATAAGGAAGATAGAGGATGATAGAAGAAGAGAGGGAGGAGAGAGAGATAGACAGAGAAATAAGGAAGAGGATGATGAGAGAACAGTTTTTTCCTTCTGTACAGTGAGTGTCTGTCTGTCAGTCTTTCTCTCTTTCTCTCCGTCTGTACAATTATTCATTTAATCACTCAATCCTTCAGTGGTGTAGGCAATATTCAAAATCCTCAGCAAGCACACTACGGCAGCGGCCTAAATGGCATAGGGCCCTGGTCAAAAGGAGTGCACTATGTAGGGAATAGGGCTCTGGTCAATGGGAATGCACTATGTTGGGAATAGGGCTCTGGTCAATGGGAGTGCACTATGTAGGGAATAGGTCTCTGGTCAATAGGAGTGCACTATGTAGGGAATAGGGCTCTGGTCAATGGGAGTGCACTATGTAGGGAATAGGGCTCTGGTCAATGGGAGTACACTATGTAGGGAATAGGGCTCTGGTCAATAGGAGTGCACTATGTAGGGAATAGGGTGCCCTTTGGGACCCTATAAATGGTTTGTTTGACTTTGCCCTGCATTTGTGGCCACGCTTGTGCACATTGCCGTGTGTGTGTGTGTGTGTGTGTGTGTGTGTGTGTGTGTGTGTATATGTGTGTGTGTGTGTGTGTGTGTGTGTGTGTGTGTGTGTGTGTGTGTGTGTGTGTGTGTGTGTGTGTGTGTGTGCCTATAAAGGAACACTTGCTGAGTCCAGTACTACACAGTTTCATTTATTTGATAAAGCTTCGTTTGGTTTGATTTAAACTCCCCTTTCCTCATCAGCCGTTTCTCCATAAAGCACCACACTCAGCTCTATGCCAAAGTCGCCTGCTCAGCTGAAAACTCTCTCTCTCACACACACACACATACACACACACACACACTCAACTATGTTGGATACAATCACACAGACCACACACACACACACACACACACACACACACACACACACACACACACACACACACACACACACACACACACACACTCAACTATGTTGGATACAATCACACAGACCACACACACACACACACACACACACACACACACACACACACACACACACACACACACACACTCAACTATGTTGGATACAATCACACAGACCACACACACACACACACACAAACACACACACACACACACACACACACACAAACACACACACAAACACACACACACACACCAGGTCAGCCCTACATCAGTTTATAGGGCAGGTAAAGGAGTCATTCACCCGTAAAGGGTCATAGTTCCACATGAGGAATTAATAGGGATTCAAGTCAAGGTTCCTTAGAGCTGCACTAGATTGCCTGCAACACACACACACACCTTCAACAAAAACTCTGTAATACATACACCTGGTCCTGTTTGGCTCAGCAGAGCATGGCGCTTGCAACACCAGGATTGTTGGTTTGATTCCCGGGGCCACCCATACATAAAATGTACACTACCGGTCAAAGGTTTTAGAACAACTACTTATTCAAGGGTTTTTATTGATTTTTACTATTTTCTACATTGTAGAATAATAGTGAAGACATAAACACTATTAAATAACACATATGGAATCAAAAATGGGGGGGATTCTTCAAATAGACACATTTTGCCTTGGTGACACTATTGGCATTCTCTCAACCAGCTTCATGAGGTAGTCACCTGGAATGCATTTCAATTAACAGGTGTGCCTTGTTAAAAGTTCATTTGTGGAATTTATTTCCTTCTTAATGCATTTGAGCCAATCAGTTGTGTTGTGACAAGGTAGGGTAGTGTACAGAAGATAGCCCTATTTGGTAAAAGACCAAGTCCATAATTATGGCACGAACAGCTCAAATAAACAAAGAGAAACGACAGTCCATCATTACTTTAAGACATGAAGGTCAGTCAATACGGAAAAGGTCAAGAACTTTGAAAGTTTCTTCAAGTGCAGTTGCAAAAACCATCAAGCGCTATGATGAAACTGGCTCTCATGAGGACCGCCACAGGAAAGGAAGTCCCAGAGTTCCCTCTGCTGCAGAGGATAAGTTCATTAGAGTTACCAGCCTCAGAAATTGCAGCCCAAATAAATGCTTCACAGAGTTCAAGTAACAGACACATCTCAAAATCAACTGTTCAGAGGAGACTGTGAATCAGGCCTTCATGGTCGAATTCCTGCAAAGAAACCACTACTAAAGGACACCAATAAGAAGAGACTTGCTTGGGCCAAGAAACCTGATTAATGCACATTAGACCGGTGGAAATATGTTCTTTGGTCTGGAGTCCAAATTGGAGATTTTTAGTTCCAACCGCCGTGTCTTTGTGAGACGCAGACTAGGTGAACGGATGATCTCTGCATGTGTGGTTCCCACCGTGAAGCATGGAGGAGGAGGTGTGATGGAGTGGGGGTGCTTTGCTGGTGACACTGTCTGTGATTTATTTAGAATTCAAGACACACTTTAACCAGCAAGGCTACCACAGCATTCTGCAGTGATACATCCTCCCATCTGGTTTGTGTTTAGTGGGACTATCATTTGTTTTTCAACAGGACAATGACCCAACACACCTCCAGGCTATGTAAGGGCTATTTGACCAAGAATGAGAGTGATGGAGTGATGCATCAGATGTTCTGGCCTCCACAATTCTCTGATGAGTCGCACCACAGAGTGAAGGAAAAGCAGCCAACAAGTGCTCAGCATATGTGGGAACTCCTTCAAGACTGTTGGAAAAGCATTCCAGGTGAAGCTGGTTGAGAGAATGCCAAGGGCAAAACTATAATCAAGGCAATGGGGGGCTATTTGAAATTATATTTGGATTTGTGTAACCCTTTTTTTGGTTACTACATAATTCCATTTGTGTTATTTCATAGTTTTGATGTCTTCACTATTATTCTACAATGTAGAAAATAGTCAAAATAAAGAAAAACCTGTGAATGAGTAGTTGTTCTAAAACTTTGGACCGGTAGTGTATGCAAACATGACTAAGTCGCTTTGGATGAAAGTGTCTGCTAAATGGCATATTATTATTGTTATATTAAATTAATGTTATGTCAATAAACACAAAACCACACTAGACCTACCACCCACATGTACACACATCTGTGATGCTGTCTGGAGCGGTTTGATTCTGTCTGGAGCGGTTTGATTCTGTCTGGAGCGGTTTGATTCTGTCTGGAGTGGTCAACCTTACACCTCCCAAACACATCAAGAATGACACACACGCGCCCTCTCACGCGTTACACAGACACACAACATGCAGTATGTTCAGTTGTTCCCCATCAGACTCATGTCTCCTACTGTGTCTACAGGCTGAAAGAAACCCATGGGTGGAAAGGATGGAGTCAGTCTCTCTCTCTCTCCGTCTCTCTGTCTCTCTCTCTACTAATAACCTAATAGACTATCTGGCAGAATCAGAAAGGAGAGGTGTGTGTGTGTGTGTGTGTGTGTGTGTGTGTGTGTGTGTGTGTGTGTGTGTGTGTGTGTGTGTGTGTGTGTGTGTGTGTGTGTGTGTGTGTGTGTGTGTGCGTATTGTTTGCACAGCACAGTTGTAAGCAGTCGAGCGGTAATATGCTGATGCTGGATAATGCCTCGTTCGATGTGTGTGTGTGTGTGCGTGTGAGTGTGTGCGTGTGTGCGTGTGCGTGTGTGTGCGTGCGTGTGTGTGTGTGCGTGCGTGCGTGTGTGTGTGCGTGCGCGTGTGTGCGTGCGCGTGTGTGTGTGCGTGTGTGTGTGTGCGTATTGTTTGCTTTAACTGTCCTGGAGTGGAAAGGCAAGATAAAGAGAGGGGGATGAGAGGAGGAGACATGGAAGAGGGGGAGGCGGTCGTGGAAAGGTCATAATGACGTAAGAGAGGGAGGAGGATAGATAGAGGGGGAGGTAGAGATGGAGAGGGGGATGAGAGGAGGAGACGTGCCGGTCAGGGTCAATGGATAACTGGAATTAAAGGTGGACAGGATGTATTAGATAAAGTGTGCGTGTGTGTCTGTGTGCATTCTCGTGTATGTGTACACTACAGTCTACATTCTGCTTAGTCAGTAGGTGTGTGTATTTGTGTTTGGTGTGTACCTTTGCCTGTGCCCGTATCATTCTCCTTCTGTGTGTATGTATCTGTGTGTGTGTGTGTGAATGATGCAGCTTCAGACCACTGTAGTGTCTAGTTGGCAGAGCAGGGCCTGCCCAGAACCATCTGAGGACCAGTCTAATCAGGCAGAGAGGGGAGGAGAGCAGAGGAGAGAGGGGAGGTTAGGTGAGGAGGGGAAGGGAAGGGAAGGGAGCTGAGAGAGTGGAGGAGAGCAGAGAAGGAGGGGAGAGGAGAGGTGAGGTGGGGATGAGAGCAGAGAAGGGGGAGGAGGAGAGGAGAGAGGGGAGGAGAGTAGTGGGGAGGAGGGGAGAGGAGAGAGAAGAGGAGGGGATGAGAGGGGTGAGGAGGAGAGAGGGGGTGAGTGGTGAGGAGAGGGGAGGGAAGGACAGCAGAGGAGGGGAGAGAAGAGTAGGAGAGAGGTAAGGAGGGGAGAAGAGAGGAAGGTCTGGTCTCTGGCAGGTCTCTGGTCTCTCTCCTCTCTCTCGTTCTCTCACTCTCTCCCTTTCTGGCACCATGTCACCATCTTTGCTGACGTACTCTACACTGCTGCCCACTGCCCAATACACTTCTGGCTTTGACTGGTCTCTCTTTCTCTCTCTCTCTCTCTCTCTCTCTCTCTCTCTCTCTCTCTCTCTCTCTCTCTCTCTCTCTCTCTCTCTCTCTCTCTCTCTCTCTCTCACCATGTCTTAGTATTCTAACACTGCTGATGCACCTTGCCTTATACTGCTGCAGAGAACACTCTACTGTCTCTCCCTCTCATCTGTCTCTCTCTATTTTTTGTGTGAATTTTTCTTCTAGAATATTTTGATTATTTATTACATAATATTATTGTATAATAAGGTATACCACCTTATTGCATCCCAACAATGGGATTTACATAGGCTTTTAGGGAACTCATACACTTCTGTAGGCCTAATTGAAGCTACAAAATGCAAGTGTTCGACCTTAACATGTGATAACTGTACAACAGAACAGATGAGCAGGAATGACATTTACTCTCACGGATGGATAAAAACAACTATCTGAAGCCACACCCCTACTAAACTAAGACTTCTGATCTGACCCACTTTGTCATTTCTCAATAACCAAGCAATGATCCAGCATCAACAACCCAACCATACTTTTTTTAAAGAAAGCAACCCAATTAAGTGACCCAACGCCTGCAACCCAGCAGGGTTGGGTCAGCCAAACAACCCAGAAGGGTTGGGTCAGCCAAACAATCCAGTAGGGTTGGGTCAGCCAAACAACCCAGCAGTTGAGTCAGCCAAACAACCCAGCAGTTGAGTCAGCCAAACAACCCAGCAGTTGATTCAGCCAAACAACCCAGCAGGGTTCAGTCAGCCAAACAACCCAGCAGGGTTGAGTCAGCCAAACAACCCAGCAGGGTTGGGTCAACCAAACAACCCAGCAGTTGAGTCAGCCAAACAACCCAACAGGGTTGAGTCAGCCAAACAACCCAGCAGTTGAGTCAGCCAAACAACCCAGCAGGGTTGAGTCAGCCAAACAACCCAGCAGGGTTGGGTCAGCCAAACAACCCAGCAGTTGAGTCAGCCAAACAACCCAGCAGGGTTGGGTCAGCCAAACAATCTAGCAGTTGAGTCAGCCAAACAACCCAGCAGGGTTGGGTCAGCCAAACAATCTAGCAGTTGAGTCAGCCAAACAACCCAGCAGGGTTGAGTCAGCCAAACAACCCAGCAGGGTTGGGTCAGCCAAACAACCCAGCAGGGTTGAGTCAGCCAAACAACCCAGCAGGGTTGGGTCAGCCAAACAACCCAGCAGGGTTGAGTCAGCCAAACAACCCAGCAGAGTTGAGTCAGCCAATCAACCCAGCAGGGTTGGGTCAGCCAAACAAACCTAGCAATGTTGAGTCAGCCAAACAACCCAGCAGGGTTCAGTCAGCCAAACAACCCAGCAGGGTTGAGTCAGCCAAACAACCCAGCAGTTGAGTCAGCCAAACAACCCAGCAGGGTTGAGTCAGCCAAACAACCCAGCAGGGTTGAGTCAGCCAAACAACCCAGCAGTTGAGTCAGCCAAACAACCCAGCAGGGTTGAGTCAGCCAAACAATCCAGCAGTTGAGTCAGCCAAACAACCCAGCAGGGTTGGGTCAGCCAAACAACCCAGCAGGGTTGGGTCAGCCAAACAACCCAGCAGGGTTGGGTCAGCCAAACAACCCAGCAGGGTTGGGTCAGCCAAACAATCCAGCATTTTTTTAGAGTGTAAGAGAAAGGGGAAGTGGGTTTGAGAGAGGGGGATGAACTGGGGTCAGATATAGGGTGAGAAAATGGGAGGAGGGAAGACGGTGAGATGGAAGGAGAGGGGTCAGACATAGGACAACACAGAGAGAGAGAATGTTTGCTCAGCGATGTGGAACTGTCACAACTGAATTATTTAGTCGCCATGCAGCCACCGTTCTGTTACTAGACTCTGATGCAATGCAGTCATATAACCTACTTAAGGGCTACGTAAAGCCTACATAGTGCTATAGTGCTCTATTGTGTTTCACTTTGATCACATCAGAGAAGTTACTCACTGTTATCAAAGACTGGGGGAATTATAGATTTTCCTCTTAAATCTGTGTGTGTGTGTGTGTGTGTGTGTGTGTGTGTGTGTGTGTGTCTGTGTGTGTGTGTGTGTCTGTGTCTGTGTGTGTGTGTGTGTGTGTGTGTGTGTGTGTGTGTGTGCCAACTGTGTAAAATAAAATAATGGCATCATTGATGTTTAAACTGTAGCAGCTATTGATGTTTAAACTTTCAGCAACACAGTATTTTCTTCCGTAGTGCTGAAATCCTCCTTCCTATAAACAGTAGTACAACAGTGAGCCAGCAGCACACCACCCTGCATTCCACTGCTGTCTTGCTTCTGAAGCTAAGCAGCGTTGGTCCTGGTTGGTTCCTGGAAGCGAGACCAGATGCTCCTGGAAGTGGTGTTGGAGGGCCAGTAAGAGGAACTCATTCCTCTGGTCAACAACAACAGGGCAGTGACTGGGGACATTACCCTGTGTATGGTGGTGTCTTTCAGATGGGATGTTAAACGGGTGTTCTGACACTCTGTGGTCACTAAAACTCATGGCACTTATAGTTCAGGCTAAATTCCCATACCATCACGGTCACCTAATAATCCCCAGCTTCCAATTGGCTCATTCGTCCCCCCTCTTTTCCCCTGTAATTATTCCCCAGGTTGTTGCTGGAAATGAGAATGTGTTGTCAGTCAACTGCCCTGGTAAAAGAAGAGTCTGGGTACTGGAGTGTTGCTCCTAGCCAGTGTTTAGTCTAGGTCTTCACTCCCATGCTAGTCTGTCTCTTCATGTTACATCATCTGTTACAACACACACACAGACTCAGACCGCATCACCCTCTCAACCATCCCCCGGCCATGGTGTCAATGTCAGACTGGCATCTGGTAAACACACATGCACACATGGACATAAACACACAGATCCCGTGCAATTACATGGACACTCACAGACATACACACACGGACGGACGGACGCAAGTTTGCACACAGACGCAAACACAAACAAATACTGACAAGTGTGCATGTACATGCACAAACACACACACACTAACAGGATAATGAGTCTCCAATTAGGAGCAGTGCTGATCTGTCCAGACCCATCCAGTCATACCAGCCCCTTAAGCCAGCATTACTCAGGCCTGGTCACACACTGCAGAGTTCAGTAAGGCCAGCATTACTCAGGCCTGGTCACACACTCCAGGGTTCAGTAAGGTCAGCATTACTCAGGCCTGGTCACACACTCCAGGGTTCAGTAAGGTCAGCATTACTCAGGCCTGGTCACACACTCCAGGGTTCAGTAAGGTCAGCATTACTCAGGCCTGGTCACACACTCCAGGGTTCAGTAAGGTCAGCATTACTCAGGCCTGGTCACACACTCCAGGGTTCAGTAAGGTCAGCATTACTCAGGCCTGGTCACACACTCCAGAGTTCTTCCATTTGTATGATATGTTATGAATTTGTAAGTGCTTCAGATCCTATTCAATTTCTTTCAGTAGAATAGAGGTTTGATATGATCCTTTTATGTTATGTATGTTTGTTTTCGGTACAGTACCTTTGTGTGTGTTTGTATTATGAAATACTGTATATGTCAGATATATATGTGTGTTTGTATGCTATTCCAGTTTTCCTACTGGCCTTAATGCTTGTATTATTAGATACATGCATATGCTTTTGCTGTTCTCCCTTGTTACTGGTCTTGAAGTTGAGCTGACAGCCGTTTCGCACCGTTTTGCTATGGCTTTATTCATCAATCTAGCAAGAGGGCAATATTTTATTAATGTAGTAGTGCCCCCCCCCCCCCCCCCCCATGACCTTTGGCTTTCACCTGGAATTGTTTATTTATGTCTGAGAATAAAGACAATTTAACCCAAATGATCTAGTACAATAAAAGTATAATGAAACATATTCAAAGATGATGATAGCTAATTCCGGTCGCGAGCTGTTTCCTCCGACACATTGGCGCGGCTGGCTTCTTGGTTAAGTGAGCAGTGGGTCAAGAAGTAGTGCGGCTTGGCAGGGTTGTGTTTCGAGGACGCATGGATCTCGACCGTCGCCTCTCCTGGGTCCGTAGGAGAGTTGCAGCGATGGGACAAGACTGGTAACTACCAATTGGATATCACAAAATTGGGAACAAAAAGTGGTTGATATACATTTGTACTTTCACCACTATATATATATATATATATATATATATATATATATATATATATATATATATATATATATATCCAGTCAAAACTTTGGACACGCCTACTCATTCCAGGGGTTTTCTATATTTTTTAAATGTTTACATTGTAGAAGAATAGTGGAGACATCAAAACTATGAAATAACACATATGGAATCATGTAGTGACCAAGCAAGTGTTGGTGGGAGTATGGAGTATATGGGACTATTTACAGTTGAAGTTGCAAGTTTACATATACTTATTAAAACTAATTTTCAACCACTCCACACAGTTCTTGTTAATAAACTATAGTTGTTTTAAGTAAATTTTCCAACAATTGTTTACAGACAGATTATTTCACTTATATTTCACTGTATCGCAATTCCAGTGGGTCAGAAGTTTACATACACTAAGTTGACTGTGTCTTTAAACAGCTTGGAAAATTCCAGAAAATTATGTCATGGCTTTAGAAGATTCTGATAGGCTAATTGACATAATTTGAGTCAATTGGAGGTGTATATGTGGATGTATTTCAAGGCCTACCTTCAAACGCAGTACCTCTTTGGTTGACATCATTGGAAAATCTAAAGAAATCAGCCAAGAGCAATTTCCAAACGCCTTAAGGTGCCACGTTCATCTGTACAACAATAGTATGCAAGTAAAACACCATGGGACCACGCAGCCGTCATACCGCTCAGAAAGGAGACGCATTATGTCTCCTAGAGATGAACATATTTTGGTGCGAAAAGTGCAAATCAATCCCAGAACAACAGCAAAGGACCTGGAGGAAACAGGTACAAAAGTATCTATATCCACAGTAAAACGAGTCCTATTTCAACATAACCTGAAAGGCCGCTCAGCAAGGAAGAAGCCACTGCTCCAAAACCGCTATAAAAAAGCCAGACTACGGTTTGCAACTGCACATGGGGACAAAGATCGTACTTTTTGGAGAAATGTCCTCTGGTCTGATGACACAAAAATAGAACTGTTTGGCCATAATAACCATCGTTATGTTTGGAGGAAAAAGGGGGATGCTTGCAAGCCGTAGAACACCATCCCAACTGTGAAGCACGGGGGTGGCAGCATCATGTTGTGAGGGTGCTTTGCTGCAGGAGGGACTGTTGCACATCACGAAATAGATGGCATCATGAGGTAAGAAAATTATGTGGATATATTGAAGCAACATCTCAAGACATCAGCCAGGAAGTTAAAGCTTGGTCGCAAATGGGTCTTCCAAATGGACAATGACCCCAAGCATACTTCCAAAGTTGTGGCAAAATTACTTAAGGACAACAAAGTCAAGCTATTGGAGTGGCCATCACAAAGCCCTGACCTCAATCCTATAGAAAATGTGTGGGCAGAACTGAAAAAGCGTGTGCGAGCAAGGAGGCCTACAATCCTGACTCAGTTACACAACTTATTGTGGGAAGCTTGTGGACGGCTCCCTGAAGCATTTGACCCAAGTTAAACAATTTAAAGGCAATCCTACCAAATACTAATTGAGTGTATGACAACTTCTGACCCACTGGGAATATGATTAAATAAATAAAAGCTGAAATAAATTATTCTCTCTACTATTATTCTGACATTTCACATTCTTAAAATAAAGTGGTGATCCTAACTGACCCAAGGCAGGGAGTTGTTACGAGGATTAAATGTCAGGAATTGTGAAAAACTGATTTTAAATGTATTTGGCTAAGGTGTATGTAAACTTCCAACTTCAACTGTATATACAAATGATGATGATATATTAAATGACATTGTGAATGAATAAGCCTTTTCATACAGTTATAATATGTCCACATACGTTATAATCTGCTTTAGGAACAGCTACCCAAAATATTTCACCTTCTTTAATACCTTACCAAACATATCATGACATTAGTGAGAGTCAAAATCTATCAAATGTGGGATTGTCTAAACATTTGGGCCATTGAAACAGTGTGCACCCCTCCTATAGACAACGGGAGGAGGGCTATGTAAAGGGTACGATATTGTCATTCTGAGAATATGCAATATGTCTGCCTCTGATGGAAAATGCATACAAATATCTGTTTATTCTACAGAGGACGTTTACATGGTCCTAGGAAGGTCTGGATTGCTGTCTTCTGACTTATTGGATGGTGGGAAATCAATCCAATAAGTCATGTAAACATATACATATTCAAAGTCATTCTAATGCCAGATTTCTGGAGGCTGTCAGTTTAAGATGGTTAATGTTTGTATTATTAGATATATGTGTACATATTGTCCCATGTTACTGGCCTTAACTCCAGCCTTACGCCTTTTGAATGGATGATTTTGGCAACCATCATAGCTAACTGTATCGTCCTGGCTCTGGAACAGCATTTACCTGAGAATGACAAAACTCCTCTTTCTGAGAGACTGGTGAGTACAACACACACACACATACAC
>NC_048581.1:18468992-18491492 GCF_013265735.2 Oncorhynchus mykiss | reverse complement strand
TACTGTCTACATACCATACATCAGGTATCATACCATAACTACTGTCTACATACCATACATCAGGTATCATACCATAACTACTGTCTACATACCATACATCAGGTATCATACCTTAACTACTGTCTACATACCATACATCAGGTATCATACCATAACTACTGTCTACATACCATACATCAGGTATCATACCATAACTACTGTCTACATACCATACATCAGGTATCATACCTTAACTACTGTCTACATACCATACATCAGGTATCATACCATAACTACTGTCTACATACCATACATCAGGGATTGTCAACTGGCGGGCTGCGGGCCAAATTTGGCCTGTGAATGATTTTGTACTAGTGCTCAGTATGTGTTCACATACTAATATGCTTGATGCAAGTGACACCTTCTCACAGTACACACACACACACACACACACACACACACACACACACACACACACACACACACACACACACACACACACACACACACACACACACACACACACACACACACACACACTCTTGATGTCATTGCTGGAAATCCTTATGTGTGTAGATATAGTCTGGTCCCATCTTATGTGTGTAGATATAGTCTGGTCCCATCTTATGTGTGTAGATATAGTCTGGTCCCATCTTATGTGTGAAGATGTAGTCTGGTCCCATCTTATGTGTGTAGATGTAGTCTGGTCCCATCTTATGTGTGTAGATGTAGTCTGGTCCCATCTTATGTGTGTAGATGTAGTCTGGTCCCATCTTATGTGTGTAGATATAGTCTGGTCCCATCTTATGTGTGTAGATGTAGTCTGGTCCCATCTTATGTGTGTAGATGTAGTCTGGTCCCATCTTATGTGTGTAGTCTGGTCCCATCTTATGTGTGTAGATATAGTCTGGTCCCATCTTATGTGTGTAGATGTAGTCTGGTCCCATCTTATGTGTGTAGATATAGTCTGGTCCCATCTTATGTGTGTAGATATAGTCTGGTCCCATCTTATGTGTGTAGATATAGTCTGATCCCATCTTATGTGTGTAGATATAGTCTGGTCCCATCTTATGTGTGTAGATGTAGTCTGGTCCCATCTTATGTGTGAAGATGTAGTCTGGTCCCATCTTATGTGTGTAGTCTGGTCCCATCTTATGTGTGTAGATGTAGTCTGGTCCCATCTTATGTGTGTAGATGTAGTCTGGTCCCATCTTATGTGTGTAGATGTAGTCTGGTCCCATCTTATGTGTGAAGATGTAGTCTGGTCCCATCTTATGTGTGTAGATGTAGTCTGGTCCCATCTTATGTGTGTAGTCTGGTCCCATCTTATGTGTGTAGATGTAGTCTGGTCCCATCTTATGTGTGTAGATGTAGTCTGGTCCCATCTTATGTGTGTAGTCTGGTCCCATCTTATGTGTGTAGATGTAGTCTGGTCCCATCTTATGTGTGAAGATGTAGTCTGGTCCCATCTTATGTGTGTAGATATAGTCTGGTCCCATCTTATGTGTGTAGATGTAGTCTGGTCCCATCTTATGTGTGTAGATGTAGTCTGGTCCCATCTTATGTGTGTAGATGTAGTCTGGTCCCATCTTATGTGTGTAGATGTAGTCTGGTCCCATCTTATGTGTGTAGATGTAGTCTGGTCCCATCTTATGTGTGTAGATGTAGTCTGGTCCCATCTTATGTGTGTAGTCTGGTCCCATCTTATGTGTGTAGTCTGGTCCCATCTTATGTGTGTAGATATAGTCTGGTCCCATCTTATGTGTGAAGATGTAGTCTGGTCCCATCTTATGTGTGTAGATGTAGTCTGGTCCCATCTTATGTGTGTAGATGTAGTCTGGTCCCATCTTATGTGTGTAGATATAGTCTGGTCCCATCTTATGTGTGTAGATGTAGTCTGGTCCCATCTTATGTGTGTAGATGTAGTCTGGTCCCATCTTATGTGTGTAGTCTGGTCCCATCTTATGTGTGTAGATATAGTCTGGTCCCATCTTATGTGTGTAGATGTAGTCTGGTCCCATCTTATGTGTGTAGATATAGTCTGGTCCCATCTTATGTGTGTAGATATAGTCTGGTCCCATCTTATGTGTGTAGATATAGTCTGATCCCATCTTATGTGTGTAGATATAGTCTGGTCCCATCTTATGTGTGTAGATGTAGTCTGGTCCCATCTTATGTGTGAAGATGTAGTCTGGTCCCATCTTATGTGTGTAGTCTGGTCCCATCTTATGTGTGTAGATGTAGTCTGGTCCCATCTTATGTGTGTAGATGTAGTCTGGTCCCATCTTATGTGTGTAGATGTAGTCTGGTCCCATCTTATGTGTGTAGTCTGGTCCCATCTTATGTGTGTAGATGTAGTCTGGTCCCATCTTATGTGTGTAGATGTAGTCTGGTCCCATCTTATGTGTGTAGTCTGGTCCCATCTTATGTGTGTAGATGTAGTCTGGTCCCATCTTATGTGTGAAGATGTAGTCTGGTCCCATCTTATGTGTGTAGATATAGTCTGGTCCCATCTTATGTGTGTAGATGTAGTCTGGTCCCATCTTATGTGTGTAGATGTAGTCTGGTCCCATCTTATGTGTGTAGATGTAGTCTGGTCCCATCTTATGTGTGTAGATGTAGTCTGGTCCCATCTTATGTGTGTAGATGTAGTCTGGTCCCATCTTATGTGTGTAGATGTAGTCTGGTCCCATCTTATGTGTGTAGTCTGGTCCCATCTTATGTGTGTAGTCTGGTCCCATCTTATGTGTGAAGATGTAGTCTGGTCCCATCTTATGTGTGTAGTCTGGTCCCATCTTATGTGTGTAGATATAGTCTGGTCCCATCTTATGTGTGTAGATATAGTCTGGTCCCATCTTATGTGTGTAGTCTGGTCCCATCTTATGTGTGTAGTCTGGTCCCATCTTATGTGTGTAGTCTGGTCCCATCTTATGTGTGAAGATGTAGTCTGGTCCCATCTTATGTGTGTAGTCTGGTCCCATCTTATGTGTGAAGATGTAGTCTGGTCCCATCTTATGTGTGTAGTCTGGTCCCATCTTATGTGTGTAGATATAGTCTGGTCCCATCTTATGTGTGTAGATATAGTCTGGTCCCATCTTATGTGTGTAGATATAGTCTGGTCCCATCTTATGTGTGTAGATGTAGTCTGGTCCCATCTTATGTGTGTAGATATAGTCTGGTCCCATCTTATGTGTGAAGATATAGTCTGGTCCCATCTTATGTGTGTAGATGTAGTCTGGTCGCATCTTATGTGTGTAGATGTAGTCTGGTCCCATCTTATGTGTGTAGATATAGTCTGGTCCCATCTTATGTGTGTAGATATAGTCTGGTCCCATCTTATGTGTGTAGATGTAGTCTGGTCCCATCTTATGTGTGTAGATATAGTCTGGTCCCATCTTGTGTGTGAAGATATAGTCTGGTCCCATCTTATGTGTGTAGATGTAGTCTGGTCCCATCTTATGTGTGTAGATATAGTCTGGTCCCATCTTATGTGTGTAGATATAGTCTGGTCCCATCTTATGTGTGTAGTCTGGTCCCATCTTATGTGTGTAGATATAGTCTGGTCCCATCTTATGTGTGAAGATATAGTCTGGTCCCATCTTATGTGTGTAGATATAGTCTGGTCCCATCTTATGTGTGAAGATGTAGTCTGGTCCCATCTTATGTGTGTAGATGTAGTCTGGTCCCATCTTATGTGTGAAGATGTAGTCTGGTCCCATCTTATGTGTGAAGATGTAGTCTGGTCCCATCTTATGTGTGAAGATGTAGTCTGGTCCCATCTTATGTGTGTAGATGTAGTCTGGTCCCATCTTATGTGTGTAGATATAGTCTGGTCCCATCTTATGTGTGTAGATGTAGTCTGGTCCCATCTTATGTGTGTAGATGTAGTCTGGTCCCATCTTATGTGTGTAGATATAGTCTGGTCCCATCTTATGTGTGTAGATATAGTCTGGTCCCATCTTATGTGTGTAGATATAGTCTGGTCCCATCTTATGTGTGTAGTCTGGTCCCATCTTATGTGTGTAGATATAGTCTGGTCCCATCTTATGTGTGTAGATATAGTCTGGTCCCATCTTATGTGTGTAGATATAGTCTGGTCCCATCTTATGTGTGTAGATATAGTCTGGTCCCATCTTATGTGTGTAGATGTAGTCTGGTCCCATCTTATGTGTGTAGATATAGTCTGGTCCCATCTTATGTGTGTAGATATAGTCTGGTCCCATCTTATGTGTGTAGATATAGTCTGGTCCCATCTTATGTGTGTAGATATAGTCTGGTCCCATCTTATGTGTGTAGATATAGTCTGGTCCCATCTTATGTGTGTAGATATAGTCTGGTCCCATCTTATGTGTGTAGATATAGTCTGGTCCCATCTTATGTGTGTAGATATAGTCTGGTCCCATCTTATGTGTGTAGATATAGTCTGGTCCCATCTTATGTGTGTAGATGTAGTCTGGTCCCATCTTATGTGTGTAGATATAGTCTGGTCCCATCTTATGTGTGTAGATATAGTCTGGTCCCATCTTATGTGTGTAGATGTAGTCTGGTCCCATCTTATGTGTGTAGATATAGTCTGGTCCCATCTTATGTGTGTAGATGTAGTCTGGTCCCATCTTATGTGTGTAGATATAGTCTGGTCCCATCTCTTGGCTCCCGTCCATGTGTGTCTGGACTGAGGAAACTCCAGGATCAATGGCCCCCTGATCAGTCTAAAGATCAATATCCATACACACTGACTGGCAGACAGACAGACAGACAGAGACTGAATGATATATATATATATATATATATATATATATATATATATATATATATATATATATATATATATATATATATATATATATATACTGTAGATAGATGTGTGTGTGTGTGTGTGCACGCATTTGTTCAAAAGAGAAAGAAGAAAGAGAGATGCAGGGGGAGAGTGAGACAGGAGGGTGTGTTTGTTTGATGTGTGATCTAAAAATGGCTGCTGTACCGTAGCAAGTGAGCAGCATGTCGAGAGAGAGAGAGAGAGAGAGAGAGAGAGAGAGGAGGAAGAGATGAGCTGGAGAGAGAGAGAGTGAGGAGCTGGAGAGAGGAGGAAGAGAGGAGCTGGAGAGAGGAGGAAGAGAGGATCTGGAGAGAGGAGGAAGAGAGGAGCCGGAGAGAGGAGGAAGAGAGGATCTGGAGAGTGGAGGAAGAGAGGAGCTGGAGAGAAGAGGAAGAGAGGAGCTGGAGAGAGGAGGAAGAGAGGATCTGGAGAGAGGAGGAAGAGAGGAGCTGGAGAGAGGAGGAAGAGAGGAGCAGGAGAGAGGAGGAAGAGAGGAGCAGGAGAGAGGAGGAAGAGAGGATCTGGAGAGAGGAGGAAGAGAGGAGCAGGAGAGAGGAGGAAGAGAGGAGCTGGAGAGAGGAGGAAGAGAGGAGCTGGAGAGAGGAGGAAGAGAGGATCTGGAGAGAGGAGGAAGAGAGGAGCAGGAGAGAGGAGGAAGAGAGGAGCTGGAGAGAGGAGGAAGAGAGGATCTGGAGAGAGGAGGAAGAGAGGAGCAGGAGAGAGGAGGAAGAGAGGATCTGGAGAGAGCAGCAGCAGTAAAAGGAGGGGTTAGACTATCGTGAGAAAAAGGAAGACCTGGAAAGATACACAGCATGTAGAGAGAGGGAAAGGAGGACATTAAGATATACAGTCAGCTGGGTAGACACACACCCACACACACACACAGCAGAGGTCTCGTTTGACAAGGTGTGTGTGTGTAATCAGGGCATCACCCTCTCCATCGCTGTCTCCCTTTAATGAGCACACACACACACACACACACACACACACTGAGGCTAGATCAGAGTGGCGCTGCAGGGAGCAACAAGCAGGGCACCAGTGAAATGTCACCTCACAGAGAGAGAGGAGGGAGGGAGAGAGAGAGGGAAGAGACAGAGAGGAGGTGTCGAGGGGGACATAGAGATAGAGAGAGGAGAGAGATAGAGAGGAGGTGTCGAGGGGGACGTAGAGATAGAGATAGAGAGAGGAGGTGTCGAGGGGGACATAGAGATAGAGATAGAGAGAAGAGGTGTCGAGGGGGACATAGAGATAGAGAGAAGGTGTCGAGGGGGACATAGAGATAGAGAGGAGGTGTCGAGGGGGACATAGAGATAGAGAGAAGGTGTCGAGGGGGACATAGAGATAGAGAGAAGGTGTCGAGGGGGACATAGAGAGAGAGAGAGAGAGGAGGTGTCGAGGGGGACAGAGAGATAGAGAGAAGGTGTCGAGGGGGATATAAAGATAGAGAGAGAGAGAGGAGGTGTCGAGAGGGACATAGAGATAGAGAGGAGGTGTCGAGGGGGACATAGAGATAGAGAGAGGATGTGTCAAGGGGGACATAGAGATAGAGAGATAGAGAGATAGAGAGAGGAGGTGTCGAGGGGGACAGAGAGATAGAGAGAAGGTGTCGAGGGGGATATAAAGATAGAGAGAGAGAGAGGAGGTGTCGAGAGGGACATAGAGATAGAGAGGAGGTGTCGAGGGGGACATAGAGATAGAGAGAGGATGTGTCAAGGGGGACATAGAGATAGAGAGATAGAGAGATAGAGAGAGGAGGTGTCGAGGGGGACATAGAGATAGAGAGAAGGTGTCGAGGGGGACATAGAGATAGAGAGATAGAGAGGAGGTGTCAAGGGGGACATAGAGATAGAGAGAAGGTGTCGAGGGGGACATAGTGATAGAGAGGAGGTGTCGAGGGGGACATAGAGATAGAGAGGAGGTGTCGAGGGGGACATAGAGATAGAGAGAAGGTGTCGAGGGGGACATAGAGATAGAGAGAGGAGGTGTCAAGTAGGACATAGAGATAGAGAGATAGAGAGGAGGTGTCGAGGGGGACATAGAGATAGAGAGGGGAGAGAGATAGAGAGGAGGTGTCGAGGGGGACATAGAGATAGAGAGAGCAGAGAGATAGAGAGAGACAAGGAAAGGGGAAGAGAGAATAGTATTGAAGGCACTGACAGAGGAATGGATGGAGATAGAGATAGAGGGAGGGGGGTGAAGGGGGAGATATATATTTATTTGTAGTTATTTTTTACCTTTATTTAACTAGGGAGGAATATAAGGAATAGTACGGGAGGGAAAGAGAGAGGACAGCTCCCCACTCTCTTTCTCACCCATCCTCCTCTCCTCTCTCTCCCCACTCTCTTTCTCACCCATCCTCCTCTCTCTCCCCACTCTCTTTCTCACCCATCCTCCTCTCCTCTCTCTCCCCACTCTCTTTCTCACCCATCCTCCTCTCCTCTCTCTCCCCACTCTCTTTCTCACCCATCCTCCTCTCCTCTCTCTCCCCACTCTCTTTCTCACCCATCCTCCTCTCCTCTCTCTCCCCACTCTCTTTCTCACCCATCCTCCTCTCCTCTCTCTCCCCACTCTCTTTCTCACCCATCCTCCTCTCCTCTCTCTCCCCACTCTCTTTCTCACCCATCCTCCTCTCCTCTCTCTCCCCACTCTCTTTCTCACCCATCCTCCTCTCCTCTCTCTCCCCACTCTCTTTCTCACCCATCCTCCTCTCCTCTCTCTCCCCACTCTCTTTCTCACCCATCCTCCTCTCCTCTCTCTCCCCACTCTCTTTCTCACCCATCCTCCTCTCCTCTCTCTCCCCACTCTCTTTCTCACCCATCCTCCTCTCCTCTCTCGCCCCACTCTCTTTCTCACCCATCCTCCTCTCCTCTCTCTCCCCACTCTCTTTCTCACCCATCCTCCTCTCCTCTCTCTCCCCACTCGCTTTCTCACCCATCCTCCTCTCTCTGTGTCAGTCAGACCTCTCAATTTGGGTTTGCCCTGGAGACTGCGCATGTGTGTGTGTGTGCACTGTAAAAGTGTGGGGGATGCTGCTCTTGTAAGTAGAGGTGGTGAATGTGTGTATGTTCTTCAGTCTGTACATCACTGCTGTATGGTTTATGAGAGAGAGAGAGAGAGAGAGAGAGAGAGAGACCTCAAAACACTTATCTGTGAGTCCAGCAGCAGCTCTAAGGAAGAGCAATCAGGAAGCGAGGGGGAAAAGACGGAGAGAGAGCCGGGAGTATTGCAGTGGTAACAGAGGGAGGGAGAGAAACGTCACTCTGTCTCTCTATTCCCCTTGGCTCTGGAAAACAGGGGAGGGAGAAGGAGAGCGAGAGAGAGGGAGAGGGAGAGAAACGTCACTCTGTCTCTCTATTCCCCTTGGCTCTGGAAAACAGGGGAGGGAGAAGGAGAGAGAGAGAGAGGGAGCGGGAGAGAGAATAGGGAGGAGCAATGGAATGGATGGTGGATTGCACTGGTAAGAGGGAGCGAGTGAGAGAAGGGAGAGGTAGAGAGATGAGAGCGTGACGTAGGGAGAGGGAAGAGAAGGATGCAGGGATGATGATGGTGATACTTAGAGTGAGGGATGGAGGCAGAGTGAGAGAGGTCTGGGAGCAGGGAAAAGGATGGGAGGAGAACCACAGAAAGTGAGTGATTAAGAGATGGGGAGGAGAGAGAGGGACATGAGACAGCAAACACGTTGAGGAGAGGGAATGAGAGCAAACGTGTGCATGCGTGCGTGTGGTGTGTGTGTTTGCGTGTCTATGTATCTGTGTGTGTGTGTGTGTGTGTGTGTGTGTGTGTGTGTGTGTGCGGTAACCTGGTTTTCATTGGTGCAGATGATCAATCACCAGTACAGTCTTGAGACACAGACTCTCTAACAGCCTTATCCTGTGCTCCGACACACACACACACACACACACATAGACAGATACATAGACACGCAAAGACACACACACCATACACACACACACCCATAGACAGATACATAGACACGCAAACATACACACCATACACACACACTCACAGCATCACTATGCAGCATCACTATGCACACTGTCACGAACCGGCTCGAAGCCCACAACCAAAAGTGAGACAACATGGAGATAAGGAATAACAAAAATAAATGTACTAACTGAGGTAACCTGTATACAATTAACAATGGTGTCTGTAGTCAGTAATCGCTAGCGTAAGTGGTGGTGTGTATAGCTGTGATGAGGAGGGTTGAAAGACGCCAAACAAACAAACAAACAAACAAAAATGCCACAACCAAAATCCAACAGTGTGTCTGCATGGTTCCAGTCTCCTCAGTGACTGGGGAAGAGGTGTATTTATCCCGGGACAGACCCCGGCCCAGGTGTGTCTGCATGGTTCAAGGTTTCCTCAGTGACTGGGGAAGAGGTGTATTTATCCCGGGACAGACCCGGGCCCAGGTGTGTCTGCATGGTTCCAGTCTCCTTAGTGACTGGGGAAGAGGTGTATTTATCCCGGGACAGACCCGGGCCCAGGTGTGTCTGCATGGTTCCAGTCTCCTTAGTGACTAGGGAAGAGGTGTATTTATCCCGGGACAGACCCGGGCCCAGGTGTGTCTGCATGGTTCCAGTCTCCTTAGTGACTGGGGAAGAGGTGTATTTATCCCGGGACACACCCGGGCCCAGGTGTGTCTGCATGGTTCCAGTCTCCTCAGTGACTGGGGAAGAGGTGTATTTATCCCGGGACAGACCCGGGCCCAGGTGTGTCTGCATGGTTCCAGTCTCCTCAGTGACTGGGGAAGAGGTGTATTTATCCCGGGACAGACCCGGGCCCAGGTGTGTCTGCATGGTTCCAGTCTCCTTAGTGACTGGGGAAGAGGTGTATTTATCCCGGGACAGACCCGGGCCCAGGTGTGTCTGCATGGTTCCAGTCTCCTCAGTGACTGGGGAAGAGGTGTATTTATCCCGGGACAGACCCGGGCCCAGGTGTGTCTGCATGGTTCCAGTCTCCTTAGTGACTGGGGAAGAGGTGTATTTATCCCGGGACAGACCCGGGCCCAGGTGTGTCTGCATGGTTCCAGTCTCCTTAGTGACTGGGGAAGAGGTGTATTTATCCCGGGACAGACCCGGGCCCAGGTGTGTCTGCATGGTTCCAGTCTCCTTAGTGACTGGGGAAGAGGTGTATTTATCCCGGGACAGACCCGGGCCCAGGTGTGTCCCATGTCGCTGACGACCCTCCCAGCTCCGCCCACCGACGTCCTAATGCGGAAAACAAGAGGAAAGAGAAAGAAATCGGCAGACAGAGTGGGAGGGTCGTCACAACACACACACACACACACACACACACACACACACACACACAGACAACATTGAACTATACGCACACAGACAACACACACAGATGCACAGACACACACAGCATCACTAGGCATGGCCTACATACATCAACACACAACTCAAAATATGCTCAGGACCCACAGAGAGATTACCATGATCACTCAAATAAAATACTCTACTAGATATTTCATGTATTATTTAAAAGCTTGTTTGTTTTGTAACCTACACTATGCTATACCTGTCCAGTCTGCGTGTTTGTGTGTGTGTCTGCGGGCGCGTACGTGTGTGTGGTTGTTTGTGTGTTTGTGTGTGTGTTTGTGTGTGTGTTTGTGTGTGTGTTTGTGTGTGTGGTTGTTTGTGTGTTTGTGTGTGTGTTTGTGTGTGTGTTTGTGTGTGTGTTTGTGTGTGTGGTTGTTTGTGTGTTTGTGTGTGTTTGTGTGTGTGGTTGTTTGTGTGTTTGTGTGTGTTTGTGTGTGTGTTTGTGTGTGTTTGTGTGTGTTTGTGTGTGTGGTTGTTTGTGTGTTTGTGTGTGTTTGTGTGTGTGTGTGTTTGTGTGTGTGTGTGTTTGTGTGTGTGGTTGTTTGTGTGTTTGTGTGTGTTTGTGTGTGTGTGTGTTTGTGTGTGTGTGTGTTTGTGTGTGTTTGTGTGTGTTTGTGTGTGTGGTTGTTTGTGTGTGTGTGTGTTTGTGTGTGTGTGTGTTTGTGTGTGTTTGTGTGTGTGTGTGTTTGTGTGTGTGGTTGTTTGTGTGTGTGTGTGTGAGCTGCACTTTGAAGATAAAATACCTCCTCCACACTCCTGCCCACAGCTTTGATTTCTATTTACAGACAGACCCATCCCTACACACACACACACACACACACACACACACACACACACACACACACACACACACACACACACACACACACACACATACACACACACACGCTACAAGATGCAAACGCAAATGTGACACACACATTGTCTATTACATACAAATAGACACACACAAGGTGTTGGGGTTGAAATTGTTGAGAGTGTGTGTGTGTGTGTGTGTGTGTGTGTGTGTGTGTGTGTGTGTGTGTGTGTGTGTGTGTGTGTGTGTGTGTGTGTGTGTGTGTGTGTGTGTGTGTGTGTGTGTGTGTGTTGAGCTAACAGTGATGAGTGATATACTGAAGGCTTCGTATCTCTTTGTGTGTGTCTGCACTGCGAGTCGTGACTGAGTCTGCCACTGCGGCCATGTGAGACGTGTGTGTGTGTGTGTGTGTGTGTGTGTGTGTGTGTGTGTGTGTGTGTGTGTGTGTGTGTGTGTGTGTGTGTGTGTGTGTATCAGTGTGTGGTGACTTCATTCTTGGCACACACATGGGAAAGAGAGACATGGAGAAGTAGAGAGAGAGTGACAGAGCGAGAGAGAAAGAGAGAGGTAGATACAGAGTGAGAATGATAGATAAAGAGAGAGAGAGAAAGAGAGAGAAAGGGAGGGAGAGATAGCGAGAAGGAGGAAGTGTATTCTCCTGCCTGTTTAGTATTCATGTCAGTCAACATTGCATTGGTTTAGAACGTAACCTCCATTGTGATGTCACAATGTAATGCAGCTAAGTGTCCTGTCCTCTGCTGTAGCTGGCTGAACCTAATGACTACATAAGGGCTTCATGACACATTCATAACTCATGCATAACACATTCATAAGCAGTATGTATGCATTCAGCTAGTGTCTTGACCTTTACTGCAGTGAAGTCGGAATGAGGAAAGACTAAATGAAAGTTACAGTACAGTTCAAAAGTTTGGGGTCACTTAGAAATGTCCTTGTTTTTGAAAGAAAAGCACATTTTTTGTCCATTCAAAATAACATCAAATTGATCAGAAATACAGTGTAGACATTGTTAATGTTGTAAATGACTATTGTAGCTGTAAATGGCTAATTGAATAATACCCGCAAAACACCAGTCTCAACGTCAACAGTGAAGAGGTGACTCCGGGATGCTGGCCTTCTAAGTAGAGTTGCAAAGAAAAAGCCATATCTCAGACTGGCCAATAAAAATAAAAGATTAAGATGGGCAAAATAACACAGACACTGGACAGAGGAACTCTGCCTAGAAGGCCAGCATCCCGGAGTCGCCTCTTCACTGTTGACGTTGAGACTGGTGTTTTGCGGGTACTATTTAATGAAGCTGTCTGTTGAGGACTTGTGAGGCTTCTGTTTCTCAAACTAGACACACTAATGTACTTGTACTAATGTCTCTAATGTACTTGTCCTCTTGCTTAGTTGTGCACCGGGGCCTCCCACACCTCTTTCTATTCTGGTTTTTCTCAGAAAAAGAATAGACTGATGAGTTTCAGAAGAAAGGTCTTTGTTTCTGGCCATTTTGAACCTGTAATTGAACCCACAAATGCTGATGCTCCAGATACTCAACTAGTCTAAAGAAGGACAGTTAAAACTATAATCAGAATAACAGTTTTCAGCTGTGCTAACATAATTGCAAAAGGGTTTTCTAATGATCAATTAGCCTTTTAAAGTGATCAACTTGGATTAGCTAACACAACGTACCATTAGAACACAGGAGTGATGGTTGCTGATAATGGGCCTCTGTACGCCTATGTAGATATTCCATTAAAAATCAGCCGTTTCCAGCTACAATAGTAATTTACAACATGAACAATGTCTACACTGTATTTCTGATCAATTTGATGCTATTTTAATGGACAAAAAATGTGCTTTTTTTTCAAAAACAAGGACATTTCTAAGTGACCCCAAACTTTTGAATGGTAGTGTACATAGGCAGTATGTAAGTCATGGAGCTGTCTAATGTAGTCGTTTACAGTAGCTAGTGTCCTCTACTGCTGCAGCGTGGTCAGATGGTAACACCTAAAGGCTATATAAGGACTTCATAACATATTCATAACCAACACATAACACATTCGTAAGCAGTGCGTATGCATGTAGCTAGTGTTCTGTCCTCTTCTGCAACTAGGTCAGATGGTCCTACACTACATGAACAAAAGTATGTGGACACCTGCCCATCGAACATCTCATTCCAAAATCATGGGCATTAATAAGGAGTTGGTGTCCCCTTTGCTGCTGAAACAACCTCCACTCTTCTGGGAAGGCTTTCCACTAGATGTTGGAACATTGCTGCGGGAACTTGCTTCCATTCAGCCACAAGCGCATTAGTGAGGTCAGGTACTGATGTTGGGCGATTAGGCCTGGCTCGCAGTCGTGTTACAATTCATCCCAAAGGTGTTCGATGTGGTTGAGGTCAGGGCTCTGTCCAGGCCAGTCAAGTTCTTCCACACTATTCTCGACAAACAATTTCTGTATGGACCTCGCTTTGTGCACAGGGTCATTGTCAGGCTGAAACAGGGAAGGACCTTCCCATTCATAACCCATACATAGCACATTCATAACCCATACATAGCACATTCATAACCCATACATAGCACATTCATAACCCATACATAACATATTAATGGAAAATGTATAACCCATACATTACACATTCATGGCACATTCATAACCCATACATAGCACATTCATAACCCATACATTGCACATTCATAACCCATACATAACACATTCATAACCCATACATAGCACATTCATAACCCATACATTGCATATGCATAACCCATACATAACACATTCATAACCCATACATAACACATTCATGGCACATTCATAACCCATACATAGCACATTCATAACCCATACATTGCACATTCATAACCCATACATAGCACATTCATAACCCATACATTGCACATTCATAACCCATTTATAACCCATTTACAGTAGCCAGTGTCCTGTCCTCTGCTGCAACTGGGTCAGAGCTAAGAAAAGAAAGTGTATGTTTGTCCCCTCTCCATTTAAAAAAACCCCAATGTGATTTTAATGATGCTTAGCAACAGAAACATTTCAACTGATGTTAACACAGTCGGACTTCAGAGATACCAACAGGAAGGAAGGGAGGTCGTCTGGAAAGCTGAAATGTACTGTATGGGAGAGAGAGAGATAAACAAAGTCTGCATGTACAGTATTTGAGAAAGGATATGTGAAGGAGAGAGGGGATAGCGAGAGGAGAAAAAGAGAGAGAGGAAGACGGAAGGATAGAGAGATAGATAGGAAGAGAGGCAGAGAAGAGAGAGAGAGGTAGGGAGGGAGAGCGACAGAGAGCGAGGGAGAAGAGAGAGAAGGAGAAAGCTGGCAGAGAGAGGCTGGGAGGAAGAGAGAGAGACAGAGAGAGAGGGAGGAGTGAGAGAAGGAGAGAGCTGGCAGAGAGAGGCAGGGAGGAAGAGAGTGACAGAGAGAGAGGGAGGAGAGAGAGAAGTGGTACCCGTGTGAATATTGTCCCGCTGCCATCACTTCCATTATCATTATAAGCCTGCAGTCATTTAGAGGCCTGACTCTCTGCTAAACACTAGGACACTGTACCTACCCTATAGGACAAACACACACACACACAACACACGTAGACACACACACCACACATACACACAAACACCAAACACACACACACCACACACACACACACACACACACATTCACACATTCACATACAGGATAAAGTGTGCGCGCACACACACACACACAGGATAGAGCATGCACACCTACACACACACACACAAACACACTCATTGAGTAGCTAATGTCCTTGCGAATGCCAGATCACACGCTGGTCCCCACAGAGAAACAGGTGGAGGATCAGCTAGCCAGGGAGAGGGGGAGAGAGGGATGAGGGAGGGATGGAAAGAAGGAGGGAGTGTAGAGGAGAGAGAGGGGGAATGTGAGGGCAGGAGAGAGAAAAGGCCAAAGGATGGAGTGGGGACAAGGTGGCGAGAAAGGAGAGAGGGACAGCTGGTCACAGATGAGAGAGAGAGAGAGAGATGAATGAGTTGGACATAACCAGGAGGAAGCATTCATCCCTCCTTTTACTGCTCTCTCCTTCATCCTCCCTTCGCCTGACTGGTCTGGAGGATTGGCAGACTGGAGGAGGCAAGGAAGCAAGGGAGAGATAAAAAGAGGGAAAGGAGAGATGGAGAGAGAGTGAGTGAGTGGGCAGGTGGAGGAAGGATGTAGAGATACTGTGGTGAGCGGGGGATGGACAAGGGAAGGAAGGATGGGAGGAGGGAGAGAGGAAGGTAGGGAGAGCGTGACTGGACTGGGTGGTTAGAGGGGGTGACTGGACTGGATGGCTAGAGGGGAGGAGAGAGGGGGTGACTGGACTGGATGACTAGAGGGGGTGACTGGACTGGATGGCTAGAGGGGAGGAGTGGGGGGGTGACTCGACTGGATGGCTAGAGGGGAGGAGGGGTGGGGTGACTGGACTGGATGGATAGAGATGAGGAGGGAGGGGGTTACTGGACTGGATGGCTAGAGGGGAGGAGTGGGGTGGGGTGACTGGACTGGATGGCTAGAGTTGAGGAGGGAGGGGGTGACTGGACTGGATGGCTAGAGGGGAGGAGGGAGGGGGTGACTGGACTGGATCTCTAGAGGGGAGGAGGGAGGGGGTGACTGGACTGGATGGCTGGAGATGAGGAGGGAGGGGGTGACTGGACTGGCTCTCTAGAGGGGAGGAGGGAGGGGGTGACTGGACTGGATGGCTAGAGATGAGGAGGGAGGGGGTGACTGGACTGGATGGCTAGAGGGGAGGAGGGAGGGGGTGACTGGACTGGATGGCTAGAGGGGAGGAGGGAGGGGGTGACTGGACTGGATGGCTAGAGGGGAGGAGGGAGGGGGTGACTGGACTGGATGGCTAGAGGGGAGGAGGGATGGGGTGACTGGATGGAGCCAGTGGGTCCATCAGCTGAGTGTTAGCACTGGAGAGAGAGAGAGAGCAATATAGGACGAGAGAAAGGGAGAGATGTTCAGAGAAGGAGAGAGGAGAGGACAGAGACAGTGGAAAGGGAATAGAGGGAGAGATGTTCAGAGAAGGAGAGAGGAGAGGACAGAGACAGTGGAAAGGGAATAGAGAGGGAGAGATGTTCAGAGAAGGAGAGAGGAGAGGACAGAGACAGTGGAAAGGAAATAGAGAGGGAGAGATGTTCAGAGAAGGAGAGAGGAGAGGACAGAGACAGTGGAAAGGGAATAGAGAGGGAGAGAGATGTCCAGAGAAGGAGAGAGGAGAGGACAGAGACAGTGGAAAGGAAATAGAGAGGGAGAGATGTTCAGAGAAGGAGAGAGGAGATGACAGAGACAGTGGAAAGGGAATAGAGAGGGAGAGAGATGTCCAGAGAAGGAGAGAGGAGAGGACAGAGACAGTGGAAAGGGAATAGAGAGGGAGAGAGATGTCCAGAGAAGGAGAGAGGAGAGGACAGAAACAGTGGAAAGGGAATAGAGAGAGATGTTCAGAGAAGGAGAGAGGAGAGGACAGAGACAGTGGAAAGGGAATAGAGGGAGAGAGATGTTCAGAGAAGGAGAGAGGAGAGGACAGAGACAGTGGAAAGGGAATAGAGGGAGAGAGATGTTCAGAGAAGGAGAGAGGAGAGGACAGAGACAGTGGAAAGGGAATAGATAGGGAGAGAGATGTTGAGAGTATAGCAATAGAGTGTTTGTGATAAACTAGGTGGGAAGGTGATGTAGCCATTATCATCCCTCAACCCCCTTCAGCTGAGCAAGTAGACTCTTCCAATAATGGAAAGTGATTGGGGCGTACCATGTCTACTGTGAAAAGCGGGGTTGACCGGTGACATAATGGTTGTACAGGGAAGGTTGATGTGCCATAGCCACGCTTATTGTTGCAGGTTGTAAGAAAAATAGCATTGTGGATTTGAACAGTATATTTTTAGATGGTTTTAACTGTTCAATATTTGACTTAATTTCAGATTTTAACATTTTGTTGGTCTGTGTGTGTGTGTGTGTGTGTGTGTGTGTGTGTGTGTGTGTGTGTGTGTGTGTGTGTGTGTGTGTGTGTGTGTGTGTGTGTGTGTGTGTGTGTGTGTGAGGGGCTATAGGGAGTGGACAGGAGCTCACACTGAGCTAACACATGGCACTCCCACATGGTTTTCAGATACACACATACAGACACACTCATGCTATACACACCATATGCGTACATTCTTTCACACACACACACACACACACACACACACACAGACACACACACACACACACACACACACACACACACACACACACACACACACACACACACACACACATACAGACACACTCATGCTATACACACCATATACGTACATTCTTTCACACACAGACACACACACACACACACACACAGGAATGTATAAGAAGAAATTATATATCTGACCCAGATTCCTTTGCTCCTGTATGTTAATATGATGTTTTACACCACACATACCCACACACTACTGTACATCACATACTAGATAAGACTGTGTGTTTGTGTGTCCACACACTACTGTACATCACATACTAGATAAGACTGTGTGTTTGTGTGTCCACACACTACTGTACATCACATACTAGATAAGACTGTGTGTTTGTGTGTCCACACACTACTGTACATCACATACTAGATAAGACTGTGTGTTTGTGTGTCTGTGTTTGAAAGCATGTACATTAATGGTGTGTGTAGCGTATGTGTGTGCGTGTGTGTGTTTGCTCAGTGTGTAGCAGTGCAGAGAACCCACACCTCAAAAAAGAGTCAAACAATCGCTAGGAGACCCTCTACCCGCCTCGTTGCCACGGCAATGCCGAGATTCCATCAATGAATGAGGGCTCCGTTGCCACGGCAACGGTTATGAATGAGAGCAGTTCGGTAACCGGGGATACTTCCCGAAAAAAAGAGGAATCATCGGTTGCCATGGCGATTCGGGGAACGGGGAGAGACCTCCACCATCTTCCTCATCATCATCTTCTTCATCATGTTTGTCTTAGTTGAGGCGTTGGGTTGTGAACATACAGTAGTCTGTATCTGTCTGGGTGAGTACACACTGTGATGTTGGTTGGAGAACGTTCACGCTGACACGCTTCTATCAGGCAGTTGATTTTCTCTTCATTTCTCTCTCTCTCTCTCTCTCTCTCTTACTGTAATGTATAGACATACCCTTCATACACAGGACTGTGCATGTACACTGACTTTACCAAACATTAGGAACACCTTCCTAATATTGAGTTGCACCCTCAGAACAGCCTCAATTCGTTGGGACATGGACTCTACAAGGTGTTGAAAGCGTTCCACAGGGATGCTGGCCCATGTTGACTCCAATGCTTCCCACACTTGTGTTAAGTTGGCTGGATGTTCTCTGGGTGGTGGACCATTCTTGATACACACGGGAAACTGTTGAGAGTGAAAAACCCAGCAGCGTTGCAGTTCTTGACACAAATTAGGGCACCTGGCACCTACTACCAAACCCTGTTCAAAGACCCCTACTACCAAACCCCGTTCAAAGACACCTACTACCAAACCCCGTTCAAAGACACCTACTACCATACCCTGTTCAAAGACACCTACTACCATACCCCGTTCAAAGACACCTACTACCCTACCCCGTTCAAAGACACCTACTACCATACCCCGTTCAAAGACACCTACTACCAAACCCCGTTCAAAGACACCTACTACCATACCCTGTTCAAAGACACCTACTACCATACCCTGTTCAAAGACACCTACTACCATACCCTGTTCAAAGACACCTACTACCATACCCCGTTCAAAGACACCTACTACCATACCCTGTTCAAAGACACCTACTACCATACCCCGTTCAAAGACACCTACTACCATACCCTGTTCAAAGACACCTACCACCATACCCCATTCAAAGACAGTTCAATGTTTTGTCTTGTCCATTCACCCTCTGAAAGACACACATACACAATCCATGTCTCACTTGTCTCAAGGCTTAAACATCCTTCTATGACCTGTATCCTCCCCTTCATCTACACTGATTGAAGTGGCTTTACTAACATCAATAAGGGATCATAGCTTTCACCTGGATTCACCTGGTCAGTCTGTCATGGAATGAGCATGTTTGATATACTCAGTGTGCAACCACATTGGTTTCAGTACATTCACGCTGACTCACTGCAAAATCTAGCAGGCAGTTGACAGTCTCTTCTTTTCTGGCCTCCCTCTCCTTCTCTGTTTTACTGAAGACATACCGTTCGTACACAGTGGAGGCTGCTGAGGGGAGGGCGGCTCATAATAATGGCTATGTCTTTGGGTTCTAGTTATGTGTGTGTGTGTGTGTGTGTGTGTGTGTGTGTGTGTGTGTGTGTGTGTGTGTGTGTGTGTGTGTGTGTGTGTGTGTGTGTGTGTGTGTGTGTGTGTGTGTGTGTGTGTGTGTGTGTCTGCAGGTTGATAGACAGGTGTTCCCCAGTAGAGTGGCCCTGTCAGCACTCTCCACACACCTCTCCTCCGTGTGAATCCCTCGCCACTCTACCATACCTCCCTCTTCTCCCTCCCTCCATCTCACCCAGTCACACAGACGCCATCGCCTCTCTCACATTCTCTCTCTTCCTCACACACACCCTGCCTCTCTCTCTCTTTCCCTCCATCTCTCTCCTTTCTCTATCCCTCTTTCTCTGTCTCTCTCTCTCTAGGGTATCTCTGTAGGATTATATAGCAGATTGTCTCTCTCTAGTCACACAGAGCAGTAACACTGCTTTTCAATCTCTATCTCTGATGGGCATCGTCCCTATTTTACCTCCATCTTCCTCCTCTTTCATCTCTCCTTTATTTGTTCCTCCTCTACCTCACTCCTTTCCCTCCTTTCCTTTTCTCCTCCTCCTCTTTCTATTCCTCTCCTCCCCCAAAGTGGCTCCTCCCCCTTCCACATGTCATCCTTTCTGTAGCTTCTGTCAATTTCCTATTTTCTCTCCTCTTCACTCTCACTCTCACTCACCCATCCCTCCATTCTCCTCTTCCATCTCTCTCACTCCTCCATTGCTGCCCTGGTTTCATTCAGTGTGGTCCCTACTAGACACAGTGGTTGCCCCCTCTAGTGGTGGATGCGTGTACATGCAGTTGCCGTCGGACAGGGTTTCCAAGCCCGTTTTAGTTTTTGCCCCTACTGTCTGTCTTTACAGAATATAGAACAGTTATGTAAATATACAATGGTTGAGACTATTGAGACGTTTTGGAGAGACGTGTGTGGAAGGAAGGAAGGAAGGAAGGAAGGAAGGAAGGAAGGAAGGAAGGAAGGAAGGAAGGAAGGAAGGAAGGAAGGAAGGAAGGAAGGAAGGAGAGAGAGAGAGAGAGAGAGAGAGAAAGAGAGAGGGGGAGAGAGAGAATGAGGTAAATAAGTGGAGAAGGAATCATTCAACACCAGCCAACTCCATCCGTCCCTCCCTTCAACCCTATATATATCCCTCTATCCATTCATCCATCTCTCAATCCCATGATTGGTCCTCTCCTTGGGGTGAATAGTTTAGTTTCTGCCTTCCTCAGTTGCTCTCGCCAGCAGTCCTGTTAAAACCCTATTGAGTGAATGACTGGTCTGGCACGCACATGGACGGACGCGTACACACACACACACACACACACACACACACACACACACACACACACACACACACACACACACACACAGTTCAAACCCCATTGAGAGAAGGACTGTTCTGGCCAGATATATTATACCTGTTAATGAATGGGGCTCTTAGTGAAATGAGTCTGGAGCAGAAAGGGAGGAGGAGGAAGAGGAGAGGGGCCAAAACCTGACCTCGTGTTTTTTAAAGAGCGTTTGGGAGGAACTGTCTCAGACCGACCACTTTCTGTCTGTGTTGCGTCAGTTGTTATAATATAACTCTCTTACGCTGAGTGAATTATAGAAGCTGCATATCCCAACCCCACCTCTCTCCTTCTCTGTGTTTTTCCTCTCTCTCTCTGTGATTCTCCATCACACACGTTACCCTCCATCACACAAGTTACCCATGTCTTGTGTGTGATGGGGAACCTGCACTAACCATCACCAAGTCCTCCTGGTCTGATGTACAGAGAGGCTGACTGTCAGAGAGATGGAACTGAGGGAGAGAGGGAGAGGGAGAGGGAGAGGGAGAGGGGGAGAGGGGGAGAGAGGGAGAGGGAGAGGGGGAGACTAGTTGATCACTTCACACCGACCCAGGCAGCCTCTAAAAGAGAGGTCATATAGACCAGTCACAGTGACCATGGTGGTGTGACACTACACACATGACTCATGTGGATCACGTTACTATGGAGATGTGTGTGAGATCATGTCAGGTCCGTACTATCCGGAATCCTTGGGATGTCCCTACCCCAGTTGGTAAAGGGTACGGTTGGGGTTAGGTAAGGGTTGTGGATATGGTTAGGGTAAGGTTTAAGGCCAGGGTTTAGGGTAGGGACATCCCAAGGATCCCAGACAGCACTGACCAATCATGTCATGCGTGTGTTCCTGTGCTTTTTATGACTTTTTATACCGCAAATACTGTTTGTTTTCTGCTGAAATGGAACGGGTTAGGGCTACTGTTCCTACTGTTTCTTCTGTTTCTACTGTCTCCACGGTTTCTACTGTTTCTTCTGTTTCTACTGTCTCCACGGTTTCTACTGTTTCTTCTGTTTCTACTGTCTCCACGGTTTCTACTGTTTCTACTGTTTCTACTGTCTCCACGGTTTCTACTATTTCTACTGTTCCTACTGTTTCTACTGTCTCTACTGTTTCTACTGTATCTACTGTTTCCACTGTTTCTATTGTTTCTTCTGTTTCTACTGTCTCCACGGTTTCTACTATTTCTACTGTTCCTACTGTTTCTACTGTCTCTACTGTTCCTACTGTTTCTACTGTTTCTACTGTCTCCACTGTTCCTACTGTTCTACTGTCTCCACTGTTTCTACTGTTTCTACTGTTTCTACTATCTCCACTGTTTCTACTGTCCTTACTGTTTCTACTGTTTCTACTGTTTCCACTGTTTCTACCGTCTCCACGGTTTCTACTGTTTCTACTGTTTTACACTGTTTCCACTGTCTACACTGTTTTCCACTGTTTCTAATGCTCCTACTGTTTCTACTGTCTCTACTGTTTTACACTGTTTCCACTGTCTCCACTGTTTCTACTGTTTCTACTGTCTCCACTGTTTCTACTGTTTTTCCACTGTTTCCACTGTTTATACTGTTTTCCACTGTTTCCACTGTTTCTACTGCTTTTACTGTTTCTACTGTTTTCCACTGTTTTCACTGTTTCTACTGTTTTCCACTGTTTATACTGTCTCCACTGTTTATACTGTTTCTACTGTTTCCACTGTTTCCACGGTCTACACTATTTATACTGTTTTCTACTGTTTCTACTGTCTCCACTGTTTCTACTGTTTTCCACTGATTCTACTGTTTCTACTGTTTTCACTGTTTCCACTGTTTCTACTGTTTTTACTGTCTCCACTGTTTCTACTGTTTCCACTGTTTCTACTGTCTCCACTGTTGCTACTGTTTCCACTGTGTCCACTGTTTCTTCTCCTTTTCTAATTCTCTCTCTTTCTCTTTCTTTTCTTCCCTCTCTCCTTAGTAT
>NC_048581.1:18416492-18463992 GCF_013265735.2 Oncorhynchus mykiss | reverse complement strand
AGAGAGAGCGAGTAGAGAACCGTGCAGAGTTCCTCAAATTGAGACGCCAGCAGCAAATAGAGAGAGAGCTAAACGGATATCTAGAATGGATCTGTAAAGCAGGTAAGTAAAAACACACACACACACACTCACTTCCTTTACACAAGCACAAACTGTAACTCTGTTCTTAAAGCTATTGCTCTTTAACTCTTTACAAACTGACAACTGACATGATGTGTTGTTGTTGACCATGTGTTATTGTGTTTCTACAGAGGAGGTCCTTCTGAATGAGGATGGTACCATTTTTACCGGTAAAGTACTTCAGTCTACTTCAGTCAGAGTGGGGGGTGGGGGGAAGAGTGGGGGGTGGGGGGAAGAGAAGAGAGAAATGAGTCAAAGACAGAAAGTGTATGAGAGAATCATGTTGGTTGAGAGAGAGACAGAAAGTGTATGAGAGAATCATGTTGGTTGAGAGAGAGACAGAAAGTGTATGAGAGAATCATGTTGGTTGAGAGAGAGACAGAAAGTGTATGAGAGAATCATGTTGGTTGAGAGAGAGACAGAAAGTGTATGAGAGAATCATGTTGGTTGAGAGTCAACGTGCGGGGGTACAGGTTAGTCCAGGTCATTTGTAAAGTGAATATGTATAGATAATAAACAGAGAGTAGCAGCAGTGTAAAAACAAAGGGGGGGGGGGGGGGGGGGGGGTTCAATGTAAATAGTCTGGGTGGCCACTTGATTAGCTGTTCAGCAGTCTTATGGCTGGGGGTAGAAGCTGTTAAGGAGCCTTTTGGTCCCAGACTTGGTGCTCCGGTACCGCTTGCCGTGCGCTAGAAGAGAGAACAGTCTTTGACTAGGGTGGCTGGAGTCTTTGACAATTTTGGGGGCTTTCCTCTGACACTGCCTAGTATAGAGGTCCTGGATGTCAGGAAGCTTGGCCCCAGTGATGTACTGGGCCCGTACACACTACCCTCTGTAGCTCCTTACGGTCAGATGCCGAGCAGTTGCCATACCAGGCGGTGATGCAACCAGTCAGGGTGTTCTCGATGGTGGAGCTGTAGAACGTTTTGAGGATCTGGAGACCCATGCCAAGTCTTTTCTCCTGAGGGGGAAAAGGTGTTGTCGTGCCTCTTTGGTGTGTTTGGACCGTGTTAGTTTGTTGGTGATGTGGACACCAAGGAACTCTCGACCCACTCCACTACAGCATCGCATCGGTTTATGGTGGTAAATAGACGGCTATGAATAGTATAGATGAGAAATCTCTTGGTAGATAGTGTGGTCTACAGCTTATCATGAGGTATTCAACCTAAGGCGAGCAATACCTTGAGACTTCTTTAATATTAGACATCGCGCACCAGCAGTTATTGGCAAATAGACACACACCCCTGCCCCTCGTCTTGCCAGACGTAGCTGCTCTGTCCTGCCAAAACACGGAGAAGCCAGCCAGCTCTATATTATCCTTGTCTTTGTTCAGCCAAGTCTCTGTGAAACATAAGATATGACAGTTTTTAATGTCTCGTTGGTAGGAAAGTCTTAATCGTAGACCGTACAGTTTGTTTTCCAATGACGTTGGCCAATAACACGGAGGGTAGTGGTGGTTTACCTACTAGTCTGTGAATTCTTACAAGGCGCCCAGCCCTCCCCCTTTTTCTCCATCTTTTCTTCACGCTGATGATGGGGATTTGTCCAGTTCGAGGTGAGTAATCGCTGTTCTGATGTCCAGAAGCTCTTTTCGGTCATAAGAGACGGTAGCAGCAACGTTATGTACCAAATGAGTTACACGAAAAAACAACCTAAATAGCACACTTGGTTGGGAGCCCGTAAAACGGAGCAAGATTATTTTTACTTGTCAAATGGCAGCCAAGCATCGATTATCATGTCCCCAGAATAAGACCCTCAATATTTATTGGAAAGGAACATCAAGCTCATCACGTTACACTTTCACCACAGAACGGCTCATAATAATGGCCGGAAAGGAGGAGATGGAATGGCAATGGAAACCATGTGTTTGATGTATTTGTTACCATTCCACGAATTCCGCTCCAGTCACTAAAACGAGCCCGTCCTCCCAAATGAAGGTGCTACCAACCTCCTGTGACTTTCACAACATTGTCTTTCCATCTGGAGCCTAATAAACTGTGTGCTTTCCTGACGAGTCGTAGTGGGAGGACCACACAGCATGTCATCGCGGGACTCCAAGTTTACGATATGATGGTTATTGTATCAATATTTGCGCATAAAAGGGTTTCCGCCACCATTTCTCGCATAATTCATTTTACCGACACAAAAAGATCCCACCTCGTCTTGCGTATTTTCTTTTGTCGACATTTGGAAAGTTTGGCGAAGAATGTTCGGTTTCCATCAGGCCATAACAAGGTTGGATGGAAACCTTGTTTGTGATGCAGAGATAGAGAATTAGTGTGTCAGAGAGAGAGAGAGAGAGAGAGAGAGAGAGAGATTGGAACATTCTATCTTTCTATATCCTCCAGGTACCGTCAAGACCAAGAACAAGAAAGAGCTGCTGAATCCAGAAGAGGGGGAAGACGGTGGAGCTAATGGTTTTTATTACACAATTATTTATAACCTCATAATAATATCATGAAGAAGCATTACAGTGTAAAACAGGGATCTTCAACCTTTTCTTGCTCAGGCGCCCCCTCCCAGGCAACTGGCGACCCAGGGACCCCTATCATACGTTAGCAAAAATACATGTATCATGTCTTATCAGGTGAACGATTATGGCAAGGAGAACTAATCAACATTTGAATATATAATAGATTTGGTAGATCTTTTCATTATTTTGACCTCCCCACATTATAATTGGAGGAAGTGTAAACTGTAACATAGGCTATTGGCTAGAAAGGTAACTCCAAACACGTTTTCACTAAAAGCAGCTGTTTAAACAAAAGTTAGCAAAGTGTTGGCAAAAATGTATGTTCAAGTCAAGTCAAGCTTTTAGCATCAGTCAGCGCCACTTGGCTGTGTGCAGGTGCTATTTTAAAGTCTATGTCAGAGACTCCAGTGAGTGTCATTTGCTCAATGTTAGGAGTTGAGAAATTAGAAAGAAGATATTCTAATATTTTCCTACTGTAGGCATGGAATTCAAAATGTGTTTATTCTGTTGCTGCTAGCGATATTCATAAAACATTGAAATAATAAAAATGTTAAATCAAGGTGGCCCAACTAGTAACTAGTTCCATAGAGTGTTTTGAGTTCACTCAACTTTTTGTAGAAGTGTAAACTTCACATTTAAAGTTGGACAAAAATCAACGAGACAAGTTGGCACAAATGTTGTTCCAACTTAACTAAAAAAGCTGGGCTAAAGTTCAATGAACTTGATACAAATACATTTAAACTCTGTTTTTCACATTTCCTGACATTTAATCCTAGCAAAAAGGAGAGTTTTAGGTCAGTTAGGATCACCACTTTATTTTTAGAATGTGAAATGTCAGAGTAATAGTAGAGAGAATGATTTAATTCAGTTTTTATTTCTTTCATCACATTCCTGGTGGGTCAGAGGTTTACATACACTCAATTCGTATTTGGTAGCATTGCCTTTAAATTGTTTAACTTGGGTCAACTATACCACCAGTATACTACTGGTGTATATACTATATATACTATACTATATTACTACTATACTACTACTATACCACCCGACTACTATTAATATATTACTACTATACTACTACTATACCACCAGTATACTACTACTATATTACTACTATACTACTACTATACCACCAGTATACTACTAATATACTACTACTATACTACTACTATACCACCCGACTACTATTAATATATTACTACTATACTACTACTATACCACCAGTATACTACTACTATATTACTACTATACTACTACTATTCCACCAGACTACTATTAATATATTCATATTATAATACTACTATACCACCAGTATACTACTAATATATTACTACTATACTACTACTATACCACCGGTATATTACTGCTATATTACTACTATACTACTACTATACCACCGGTATATTACTGCTATATTACTACTATACTACTACTATACCACTAGTATACTACTGCTATATTACTAATATACTACTACTATACCACCAGTATACGACTAATATATTACTACTATACTACTACTATACCATCAGTATACTACTGCTATATTACTAATATACTACTACTATACCACCAGTATATTACTACTATATTACTACTATACTACTACTATATGCACAAAGTAGATGTCTTAACTGACTTGCCAAAACTATAGTTTGTTAACAAGAAATGTGTGTAGTGGTTGAGAAATGAGTTTTAATGACTCCAACCTACGTGTATGTAAACTTCCGACTTCAACTGTATGACAAACAAAATCCAAAGTAAAAATACTAAGCATAGAAATAGCACAGATAGAATGGCTCTACCGCTTATCAAACGTTGTTTTCAAGGCGAATGACAGATCTATAACTCTTCATCTTCTTCTAGGAGACCCGTTTGGCCGAGGTGGTCTACAGGATGGGTCCAACTACAATAGGAACGAGCGGCGGATCCGGTTCTTCATCCGTAAGATGGTGAAGACTCAGGCCTTCTACTGGACCGTCCTGAGTCTGGTGGGCCTCAACACCATGTGTGTGGCGGTGGTACACTATGAACAACCTGAGATCCTCTCCGACTTTCTCTGTGAGTAGATTTACATCCACACACACACACATGAAAACACACACACACACACACACACATGCAAACACACCCACACACTCTCCATGATCACACACACACCTCACCTCAACACAATTTGCACTATGACCAGGCCTGAGATGCTGTCCGCCTTTTTCTGTGAGTCTCACACACACTTCCTGAACTGAAGTGATTATGCATGGCTAGTGTCCAGTCTAATTTCCATAAAATGTCTAGCTGATGAAGTCTATTAATCATGTAGAGTTATCATCACAGCAGTCTGCCATCATAGACTAGCTAGTGTCATTATTGATCTCCAGTCATCTAACCTGATTCTCTCTATTCCCTTCCTCCTTCTCTAACCACTTTCTTGTTCTCTCCATCTAAATCCCCCTTCTCTCTTCATGTCTCTCTCTCTCTCTCTCTCTCTCTCTCTCTCTCTCCCCCCCTCTCTCCCCCCCTCTCTCTCTCCAGTCTATGCAGAGTTTATATTCCTGGGTCTGTTCATGTCAGAGATGTGTATTAAGATGTATGGCTTGGGGACTAGGCCCTACTTCAACTCCTCCTTCAACTGCTTTGACTGTGTTGTGAGTAGAGCTGTTACTCCTGCTGCTACTATATTACTACTATACTACTACTATACTGTTACTATATTACTACTATCTACTATATTACTACTATACTACTACTATACTGTTGCAATACTACTACTATCTACTATATTACTACTATTCTACTACTATACCACCAGTATACTACTAATATATTGCCACTATAATACTACTATACCACCACTATACTACTACTATACTACTGCCGTATTACTATATTACTACTACTGTTCTACTACTATAATACGACATTGTTACTATATTACTAATATTCTACTACCATACTACTACTACATTACTAAATTACTACTACTACATTACTACTGTTCTACTACTATACCACCAGTATACTACTACTATACTACTACTATACCACCAGTATACTACTGCCATATTACTACTATACTACTACTATACCACAAGTATACTACTACTATACCACCAGTATACTACTGCCATATTACTACTATACTACTGCTAAACCACCAGTATACTACTACTATACTACTACTATACCACCAGTATACTACTGCCATATTACTACTATTCTACTACCATACATACATACATACATTACTAAATTACTACTACCATATTCCTACTATACTACTACTATACCACCAGTATACTACTACTATACTACCAGTATACTACTGCTATACTACTACTAGCCCACCAGTATACTACTACCATATTACTACTATACTACTACTATACCACCAGTATACTACTAGTATACTACTACTATAATACTACTATACCTCCAGTATACTACTGCCATATCACTACTATAATACTACTATACCACCAGTATACTACTACCATATTACTACTATACTACTACTATACTGTTACTATATTACTACTATCTACTATATTACTACTATTCTACTAATATACCACCAGTATACTACTGTCATATGACTACTATACTACTACTATACTGTTACTATATTACTACTATCTACTATAGTACTACTATTCTACTACTATACCACCAATATACTACTGTCATATGACTACTATACTACTACTATACCACCAGCATACTACTACTATACCACTACTATACTACTGCTATACTACTACTATACCACCAGTCTACTACAACTATACTACTACTATACCACCAGTATACTACTGCCATATTACTACTATACTACTACTATACCACCAGTATACTACTGTCATATTACCACTATACCACTACTATACCACCAGTATACCACTACTATACTACTACTATACCATCATTATACTACTACTATACTGCTACTATACTACTACTATGTCACCAGTATACTACTACTATACTACTACTATACCACCAGTATACTCCTACTATACTACTACTATACCACCAGTATGCTACTGTCATATTGCTACTATACTACTACTATACCACCAGTATACTACTGTCATATTGCTACTATACTACTACTATACCACCAGTATACTCCTACTATACTACTACTATACCACCAGTATGCTACTGTCATATTGCTACTATACTACTACTATACCACCAGTATACTACTACTATACTACTACTATACCACCAGTATACTCCTACTATACTACTACTATACCACCAGTATACTCCTACTATACTACTACTATACCACCAGTATACTCCTACTATACTACTACTATACCACCAGTATACTCCTACTATACTACTACTATACCACCAGTATACTCCTACTATACTACTACTATACCACCAGTATACTACTACTATACTACTACTATACCACCAGTATACTCCTACTATACTACTACTATACCACCAGTATACTCCTACTATACTACTACTATACCACCAGTATGCTACTGTCATATTGCTACTATACTACTACTATACCACCAGTATACTACTAATATACTACTACTATACCACCAGTATACTACTGTCATATTGCTACTATACTACTACTATACCACCAGTATACTCCTACTATACTACTACTATACCACCAGTATGCTACTGTCATATTGCTACTATACTACTACTATACCACCAGTATACTACTAATATACTACTACTATACCACCAGTATACTACTAATATGCTACTACTATACCACCAGTATGCTACTGTCATATTGCTACTATACTACTACTATACCACCAGTATACTACTAATATACTACTACTATACCACCAATGCACTAGCTGAACTATATTGACTATGAAGTGACGATACCTTTTTGTTTTTATCATTCAGAAACAGTGTTCTAATGTGTGTGTGTGTGTGTGTGTGTGTGTTAGGTGATCGTGGGCAGTATATTTGAGGTGATATACGCGGTCATTAAGCCAGGGACATCGTTTGGCATCAGTGTGTTAAGAGCCCTCCGACTGCTCAGGATCTTCAAAGTCACCAAGTGAGTCTCACACACACACACGCAGGGTTGTTTGGCCTCTTCAGTCACCAAGGGATTCTGTGTTTCACCAGTGCTACAGGCTCGTTGCATCATCAGCCTTTCTCCATCCTTTTCTCTTCTTCTCTCTTCTTCTGACTTTTCTCTCTGTTTCTATTTTCCAGTCGGCCATCACTGCTGTCTGCCTTTGTCTCTCTTCCTCCCTTGCTTTCTTCTCTTTCTCTGACCTAGCCAGTTTGACAAAAAAGTGGTTTTGATGTCTTGATGGTTTTTTTATGCCTGTCCACTAACCTCTCTCTTCCCCTTCTTCCTTTCTTTCTTCTTTCCTTCCTACGCTTTCTCTCTCTCTCTCTCTCTCTCTCTCTCTCTCTCTCTCTCTCTCTCTCTCTCTCTCTCTCTCTCTCCCTCTCTCCCTCCCCCCTCTTTCTCTCTCTCTCTCTCTCTCTCTCTCTCTCTCTCTCTCTCTCTCTCCCTCCCCCTCTTTCTCATCATCTCTCCTCATCCCTCTCTCCCTCTCTCTCTCTCTCTCCCTCCCCCTCTTTCTCATCCTCTCTCCTCATCCCTCTCTCCCTCCCCCTCTCTCTCTCTCTCTCTCTCTCCCTCCCCCCCCTCTCTCTCTCCCTCCCCCTCCCCCTCTTTCTCATCCTCTCTCCTCATCCCTCTCTCCCTAGGTACTGGGCCCCTCTACGTAACTTGGTGGTATCATTACTCAACTCTATGAAGTCCATCATCAGTTTGCTCTTCCTCCTCTTCCTCTTCATTGTCGTCTTTGCCCTTTTGGGCATGCAGCTCTTCGGTGGACAGTCAGTACACACACACATACACACACACAGGTTCACACGCACGCTGACACACACACACACACACACACACACACAGGTTCACACGCACGCTGACACACACACACACACACACACACATATACATGCAGGAATCCAAGGGCTGTTACGTACACACCCACACACACACATACATAGACAATGGGAGGCAGGTAGACATTGGGCCAGTAACCCAAAGGTCGCTGGTTCGAATCCCCAGGCGTATATGTTGATGTTCCCTTTGAGCAAGGCACTTAACCCTAATTGCTCCTGTAAGTCGCTCTGGATAAGAGCATCTGTTAAATGACTGAAATGTAAAATGTAACACACACACACGCATAAACTGATGATGGACTTCATGGCGTGGAGAGAGAGACTTGAGGAACTGTCAACTCACAATGGACTTCCTTCTGTGTGGATCTGTCTGGACGTCTCCATGATGTATCATAATTTCTCGCACTTCTCTCTCGCTCGCTCCTCTCTCTCCCTCTCTCTTTCTCCCTCCCAGGTTCAACTTTGAAGGTGGCACGCCGGCCACCAACTTTGACACCTTTCCTGCAGCTATAATGACAGTATTTCAGGTTAGACATTGGATCATTCTTTGGTGATACAGGGCGTTTTCACATGTGAAATTTGGTTACCTGGTTTGGTTTCCTGGTTCGGTTTCATGGCGCGTTTGTGAGATTTCTACATAATATGTTTTGCTTTGCCAAGACCTGAAAAGAACAGTTTGAGGGCGCGATTAGAAACATGTACCTTTGTCATGACGTCAGCGAGCTAGCCGGTTTACAACAGGCAGAGAAATTCCACGCGACTCGCTCTGCCGCATTACAATACCTGGTAGGTCCACTGGTCCTGCATCTCAGAACCGCTACTCACGCAGGGCCAGGATTCGCTACAGCCAGGTATCACACATACCTACTAGAGCGAATCAGGGTACCAAACACTCCAGGATTGGGATCCCACAGGGGGATGTGATAGGGCCCACGCTGTAGGTTCTGTCTCATACCAAACACCTGTCTAGCTCTCGGTGCTTTTGCCACGGTGGAACAGCACTCTGGTCATTGTGTTCACGTCCTGTTTCTAGATTTGATTGGCTGCTCCAGCCTCTGACTCGTAGCACTAGTTTCTTATTGTATTTAGTTCTCCTGTTGGGTTTCTCTGACTAGCTTGACTCACGTTGTGTGAACCCGCTTTGTGCGTTGATTACGTGTGTAGTAACATCTTGTGTTTTTCTCCCGTGAGTGTGAGCACATGCAAATGGCTCAACACTAGTGTTTTACTGTGCCGTGTTGTCATATGGAAACTGCGCAGATTATGACGCGTGTCATGTATGATGATCTGTGTGTGTGTGTGTGTGTGTGTGTGTGCGTGTTCAGATCCTGACGGGTGAAGACTGGAACATGGTGATGTATGATGGGATCAAGTCTCAGGGAGGAGTAAACAGCGGAATGGCCTACTCCGTCTTCTTCATAGTGCTCACACTCTTCGGCAACTGTATCCTGATGACCACGGCTCTATGCTAATACACACATAAACGCACACACACACACAGAGACACACATAAATGCATACACACACGCACCACACACACACACACACACACACACACACACACACACACACATATAAATGCATTACACAAACACACACAGTACAGTTGTACTGTCTCTCTAAGTCTCTCTATGGTGTGTGTGTGTAATGTGACACGTAAAAACACACGTACAGACATTCTAGAGGAACACAAACAGAGGGAAGAGATACTCTTCAGAATGTCATGGCTTGTGTTACAATGTTTCTGAGTTGGTCCTTTCAGTTCTTTAACCCTTCTGCTCTCAGACACCCTGCTGAATGTGTTCTTAGCTATCGCCGTGGACAATCTGGCCAATGCTCAGGAGTTGACCAAGGTACTGGACCACATTATACCTTACTTTACCTCACCCGGTTATAACCTTTCTATAACTGTACATAACCTGGCTATAACTGTACATAACCTGGCTATAACTGTACATAACCTGGCTATGACTGTACATATCCTGGCTATGACTGTACATATCCTGGCTATGACTGTACATAACCTGGCTATAACTGTACATAACCTGGCTATGACTGTACATATCCTGGCTATGACTGTACATAACCTGGCTATAACTGTACATATCCTGGCTATGACTGTACATATCCTGGCTATGACTGTACATAACCTGGCTATGACTGTACATAACCTGGCTATGACTGTACATAACCTGGCTATAACTGTACATAACCTGGCTATGACTGTATGGGTGAAGTTATCCTTATACTCTATGCTGATCTTGGGTCAGTTTTGCGTTTTCCCCAATAACGTTAAGGTTAGGATTTGGGGGTGGCAAGCTGATCCTAGTTGCACAATTCTGGTAACTTTCCCCAAATTCCCAGGGTTTTCCAGGATTCCTGGATTTCCTGCTTATGCTCTCCTAATTCCAGGAACTTTCAACAAGGATTTCTGGAAAACTAGGGAATTTTGTGAATTATACTGTACTGTTTTACTCTTCTACTGAACCTGCCTACCACTGACTGGACCAGGCGATAGACCTTATTCATACATTGTTAATTGACCAATGTTCGACACCCCACTAGCTGTCAAAGATAGAACACACAGACTGAATAAGGTCTATTTCATATGGCTAATGCTCTCTCTTTCTCTCTCTCGCTCTTTCTCTCTCTCGCTCTTTCTCTCTCTCTCTTTCTCTCTCTTGCTCTTTCTCTCTCTCTCTTTCTCTCTTTCTCTCTTTCTGTCTCTCTCTTTCTCTCTCGCTCTTTCTTTTCTTCTCACTTTCTCTCTCTCACTTTCTTTCTTTCTCTCTCTCTCTCTCTCTCTCTATTTCTCTCTCTCTCTCTCTCTCTCTATTTCTCTCTCTCTCTCTCTCTCTCTCTCTCTCACTTTCTCTCTCTATTTATTTCTCTCCCTCCCTCCCTCCCTCCCTCCCTCCCTCCCTCCCTCCCTCCCTCCCTCCCTCCCTCCCTCCAGGATGAGGAGGAGCAAGAAGAGGCAGCTAATGCCAAGACAACCCTGCAGAAGGCCAAGGAGGTGGCTGAAGTTAGTCCTCTGTCTGCCGCTAACCTCTCCATCGCTGCGTGAGTAGAGTACACATCTATCTATCTATCTATCTATCTATCTATCTATCTATCTATCTATCTATCTATCTATCTATCTATCTATCATCTATCTATCTATCATCTATCTATCTATATATCTATCTATCTATCTATCTATCTATCTATCTATCTATCTATCTATCTGTCTGTCTGTCTGTCTGTGTGTGTCTGTCTGTCTGTCTGTCTGTCTGTCTGTCTGTCTGTCTGTCTGTCTGTCTGTCTGTCTGTCTGTCTGTCTGTCTGTCTGTCTGTCTGTCTGTCTGTCTGTCTGTCTGTCTGTCTGTCTGTCTGTCTGTCTGTCTGTCTGTCTGTCTGTCTGTCTGTCTGTCTGTCTGTCTGTCTGTCTGTCTGTCTGTCTGTCTGTCTGTCTGTCTGTCTGTCTGTCTGTCTGTCTGTCTGTCTGTCTGTCTGTCTGTCTGTCTGTCTGTCTGTCTGTCTGTCTGTCTGTCTGTCTGTCTGTCTGTCTGTCTGTCTGTCTGTCTGTCTGTCTGTCTGTCTGTCTGTCTGTCTGTCTGTCTGTCTGTCTGTCTGTCTGTCTGTCTGTCTGTCTGTCTGTCTGTCTGTCTGTCTGTCTGTCTGTCTGTCTGTCTGTCTGTCTGTCTGTCTGTCTGTCTGTCTGTCTGTCTGTCTGTCTGTCTGTCTGTCTGTCTGTCTGTCTGTCTGTCTGTCTGTCTGTCTGTCTGTCTGTCTGTCTGTCTGTCTGTCTGTCTGTCTGTCTGTCTGTCTGTCTGTCTGTCTGTCTGTCTGTCTGTCTGTCTGTCTGTCTGTCTGTCTGTCTGTCTGTCTGTCTGTCTGTCTGTCTGTCTGTCTGTCTACAGTGCATTCCGAAAGTATTCAGATCCCTTTACTTTTTCACATTTCTTACATTACAGCCTTGTTCTAAAATGGATTTTTTTTAAAAGAATCCTCATCAATCTACACACAACAGCCCATAATAACAAGCGAAAACAGGTTTTTAGAATGTAAATACCTTATTTACATAAGTATTCAGACCCTTTGCTATGAGACTCGAAATTGAGATCAGGTGCATCCTGTTTCCATTGATCAGCCTTGATGTTCCGAGACAGGATAGTGTCGAGGCACAGATCTGGGGAAGGGTACCAAACAATTTCTGCAGCATTGAAGGTCCCCAAGAACACAGTGGCCTCCATCATTCTTAAATGGAAGAAGTTTAGAACCACCAAGACTCTTCCTAGAGCTGGCCCCCCGGCCAAACTGAGCGATCGGAGGAGAAGGGCCTTGGTCAGGGAGGTGACCAAGAACCCGATGTTCACTCTGACAGAGCTCCAGAGTTCCTCTGTGGAGATGGGAGAACTTTCCAGAAGGACAACCATCTCTGCAGCACTCCACCAATCAGGCCTTCATGGTAGAGTGGCCAGATGGAAGCCACTCCTCAGTAAAAGACATGACAGACTGCTTGGAGTTTGCCAAAATGCACCTAAAGGACTCTCAGACCATGGCAAACAAGATTCTCTGGTCTGATGAAACCAAGATTGAACTCTTTGGCCTCAATGCCAAGCGCAACGTCTGGAGGAAACCTGGCACCATCTGCACGATGAAGCATGGGAGACTAGTCAGGATCGAGGGAAAGATGAACGGAGCAAATTACAGAGAGATCCTTGATGAAAATCTTTCCAGGGGGCTCAGGACCTCGGACTGGGGCGAAGTTTCACCTTTCAACAGCACAACAACCCTAAGCACACACAGGAGTGGCTTCAGGACAAGTCTCTGAATGTCCTTGAGTGGCCCAGCCAGAGCCCGGACTTGAACCTGATCGAACATCTCTGGAGAGACCTGATAATAGCGGTGCAGCTTGAGGGGATCTGCAGAGATTAATGGGAGAAACTCCCCAAATACAGGTGTGCCAAACTTTATTCCCAAGAAGACCCAAACGTCATTCCCAAGAAGACTCAAGGCTGTAATCGTTACCAAAGGTGCTTCAACAAAGAACTGAGTAAAGGGTCTGAATACTTATGTATATGTGATATTTGCGTTTTTTTTTTATACATTTGCAAAATGGCTGTAATGTAACAAAATGTGGAAAAAGTGAAGGGGTCTGAATACTTTTTGAATGCACTGTATCTATCTATATATCTATCTATCTATATTCTATCCATCTATCTATATTCTACCTATCTATCCATCTATCTATATTCTACCTATCTATCTATCTATCTATCTATCTATATTCTATCCATCTATCTATATTCTACCTATCTATCCATCTATCTATATTCTACCTATCTATCTATCTATCTATCTATCTATCTATCTATCTATATTCTATCCATCTATCTATATTCTACCTATCTATCCATCTATCTATATTCTACCTATCTATCTATCTATCTATCTATATTCTATCCATCTATCTATATTCTATCTATCTATCTATCTATCTATACTTTATCATCTATCTATCTATCTAATTCTATCTGTCTATTTTCTATCTATATTATATACATCTATCTATCCATATTCTATCTATATTCTATCTATATTCTATCTATATTATATCTATCTGTCTGTTGCTAGATCTGTGGTTATTTCAGTTGTGTCACATATGAAAGCAAATATACTGATACACTGGAAACACACACACACACACACACACACACACACACACACACACACACACACACACACACAGTACATCAGTACTCAGTCTAATGTACACTCCAACACTCTACTCAATCCGACCAACACACACTTCAAGACGCTCACTCCATCTCCCACTCGACCTAAATCTCCGTAGCCACTGACCTAGGCTTCTTCAACTTTAATCACAGTCATCATCAAGAGAGGTACAAGGTTAAATACACTTCAGTAATTATGAGAAGGAGGTTAAATACACTTCAGTAATTATGAGAAGGAGGTTAAATACACTTCAGTAATTATGAGAAGGAGGTTAAATACACTTCAGTAATTATGAGAAGGAGGTTAAATACACTTCAGTAATTATGAGAAGGAGGTTAAATACACTTCAGTAATTATGAGAAGGAGGTTAAATACACTTCAGTAATTATGAGAAGGAGGTTAAATACACTTCAGTAATTATGAGAAGGAGGTTAAATACACTTCAGTAATTATGAGAAGGAGGTTAAATACACTTCAGTAATTATGAGAAGGAGGTTAAATACACTTCAGTAATTATGAGAAGGAGGTTAAATACACTTCAGTAATTATGAGAAGGAGGTTAAATACACTTCAGTAATTATGAGAAGGAGGTTAAATACACTTCAGTAATTATGAGAAGGAGGTTAAATACACTTCAGTAATTATGAGAAGGAGGTTAAATACACTTCAGTAATTATGAGAAGGAGGTTAAATACACTTCAGTAATTATGAGAAGGAGGTTAAATACACTTCAGTAATTATGAGAAGGAGGTTAAATACACTTCAGTAATTATGAGAAGGAGGTTAAATACACTATACTAGTTATGAGAAGGAAGCATAGTTAAATATACTAGTTTGAGCTTCGAGGAGTTTTTATTTTATTTTTATTTTTTATTTTACCTTTATTTAACCAGGCAAGTCAGTTAAGAACAAATTCTTATTTTCAATGACGGCCTGGGAACAGTGGGTTAACTGCCTGTTCAGGGGCAGAACGACAGATTTGTACCTTGTCAGCTCGGGGGTTTGAACTCACAACCTTCCGGTTACTAGTCCAACGCTCTAACCACTAGGCTACCCTGCCGCAAGGTCCCATAAAAAAAACGTACGAAGCATCATCAAATTTGACAGTGAGTGAGTGCACTAAAACGTAATTCCACCCTAATTCCATTCAGAGTCAATGGAAACGAGCTAAGTGGCTACGCGGCAACACTAGCGGGCAAAGACAGACTACAGCCAGAAGAATGGCATCTTCTTATCATCAAAGACAGTGACAGGAAAAGGAAATAGTTTCTACTGAAATTCTGTGGCCCTTTGAAATGTTTGATGTGCCCTTTTGTGTGTGTGTGTTCCATTGTCTGCTGTTTCTGCAAGGAGAAGCAGATTTTACATAAGCCCCTCCAGGCCTTTATAAAAAGTCCTTACCCGGTGCTCTGCGCCTGTCTTAGTGTTTTTTTACCCGGAGAACAATAGGTTTAGTCATGTCTTAGAGGACGTAGGGGATGGGACGGAGGAGCGAGAGTGTGTGTACATTTCCCTGCTATACATGAACAATACTGTATTAAGATACTGTTTATCAAGACTTCATGTTACACAATATGACAGGCTGCATTTACACAGGCAGCCCAATTCTGATCTTCTGACCAATCAGATCAGCTCTTTTGGGCAAAAGATTAGACTTGGGCTGCCTGTGTAAATGCAGCCATAGACACACATTCAAGGTGCCATATATCAGATGCTAATGCATTTGACTTTGTGGTGGTGATTTAAACAGAGGCACAAACACATTACTCCAACAACTAACCCCCTCCAAACACTCTTCTAAATGTTGTCGTAGGACCAGTATCGCAATACTACGACACCTGATTTTCCATGGCAGGAAGGAAAACAGAAAGCAGACTAAACTCTTTGGTCCTGTAAAATGTAGTGTGCTATAGCTTGAAATAGAAACATGTGACTCTGGGTGACATCGTAAGGCTGTTTGTTTCCAACATGAGAAACTTACATTTGTTTTACCAAATTTCTATCTGCATGTTAAATGTGCAACCAGATGGAAAACAACTCTAGACCACCTTTACTCCACACAGAGAGACGCGTACAAAGCTCTCCCTCTCCCTCCATTTGGCAAATCTGACCATAATTCCATCCTCCTGATTCCTGCTTACGAGCAAAAATGTAAGTAGGAATCACCAGTGACTCAGTCAATAACAAAGTGGTCAGATGAAGCAGATGCTAAACTACAGGACTGTTTTGCTATCACAGACTGGAATATTTTCTGGGATTCTTCCGATGGCATTAAGGAGTACACCACATCAGTTACTGGCTTTATCAATAAGTGCATCGAAGACGTCGTCCCCACAGTGACCGTACATACATACCCCAACCAGAACACATAGATTACAAGCAACATCCGCACGAAGCTAAAGGCTAAAGCTGCCACTTTCAAGGAGCGGGACTCGAACCCGGAAGCTTATAAGAATTCCCGATATGTCCTCCGACAAACCATCCAATAAGCAAAGTGTCAATAGAGGACGTACTACACCGGCTCCGACGCTCGTTGGATGTGGCAGGGCTTGAAAACCATTTCAGACTACAAAGGGAAGCACAGCCTAGAGCTGTCCAGTAACACGAGCCTACCAGACTAGCTGAACTACTTCTATGCTCGCTTCGAGGGAAATAACACTGAAACATGCATGAGAGCACCAGCTGTTTTGGATGACTGTGTGATCATGCCCCCCGCAGCCAACGTGAGTAAGACCTTTAAACAGGTCAACATTCACAAGGCCGCTGGGCCAGATGGATTACCAGGACGTGTACTGCGAGCATGCGCTGACCAACTGGCAAGTGTCTTTACTGACATTTTCAACCTCTCCCTGTCCGAGTCTATAATACCAAAATATTTTAAGCCGAACACCATAGTCCCTGTGCCCAAGAACACTAAGGTAACCTGCCTAAATGACTACTGACCCGTAGCACTCTGTAGCCATGAAGTGCTTTGAAAGGCCCACATCAACGCCATAATCCCAGACAGTCTAAACCTTCTCCAATGTGCATACCGCCCTAACAGATCCAGAGATTATGCAATCTCTATTTCACTCCACACTGCCCTTTCCCACCTGGACAAAAGGAACACCTATGTGAGAATGCTATTCATTGACTACAGCTCAGCATTCAACACCATAGTGCCCACGAAGCTCATCACTAAGCTAAGGACCCTGGAACTAAACACCTCCCTTTGCAACTTGATCCTGGACTTCCTGACAGGCCGGCCCCAGATGGTAAGGGTAGGCAACAACACATCCAACACACTGATCCTCAACACGGGGGCCCCTCAGGGTGCATGCTCAGTCCCCTCCTGTACTCCCTCTTCACTCATGACTGCATGGCCAGGCACAACTCCAACGCCATCATTAAGTTTGCAGATGCACAAAAGTGGTAGGCCTGATCACCAACAACGACGAGACAGCCTACAGGGAGGAGGTCAGAGACCTGGCCGTGTGATGCCAGTGCAACAACCTCTCCCTCAATGTGATCAAGACAAAGGAGATACTGTGGACTACAGGAATGGAGGACTGAGCACGCCCCCCATTCTCATTGACGGGACTGTAGTGGAGCAGGTTGAGAGCTTCAAGTTCCTTGGTGTCCACATCACCAACAAACTAACATGGTCCATCACACCAAGACAGTTGTGAAGAGAGCATGACAAAACCTATTCCCCCTCTAAAGATCGAAAAGATTTGGCATGGGTCCTCAGATCCTCAAAAGGTTCTACAACTGCACCATCGAGAGCATCCTGGCTGGTTGCATCACTACCTGGTATGGCAACTGCTCGGCCTTCAACCGCAAGGCACTACAGAGGGTAGTGTTTACGGCCCAATACGTCACTGGGGCCAAGCTTCCTGCCATCCAGGATCTATATACCAGGCGGTGTCAGAGGAAGGCCCTAAAAATTGTCAAAGACTCCAGCCACCCTAGTCATAGACCGTTCTCTCTGCTACCGCATGGCAAGCGGTACCGGAGTGCCAAGTCTAGGTCCAAGAAGGCTTCTAAACAGCTTCTACCCCCAAGCCATAAGACTCCTGAACATCTAATCAAATGGCTACCCAGACTATTTCCATTGCCCCCCCCATTTACACCTCTGCTACTCTCTGTTATTATCTATGCATAGTCACTCTACCTACATGTACATATGGGGCGGCAGGTAGCCTAGTGGTTAGAGCGTTGGACTAGTGACCGAAAGGTTGCAAGATCTAATCCCCGAGCTGGGGATTCTGCCCCTGAACAAGGCAGTTAACCCACTGTTCCTAGAACGTCATTAAAAATAAGTATTTGTTCTTAACTGACTTGCCTAGTTAAATAAAGGAAAAATTACCTTGACTAACCAGTGCCCCTGCACACTGCTCTTCAACTACTTGTAACTTTTATTTCTTATTCCTATCCATATTTTTAAACTGCATTGTTGGTTAGGGGCTTGTAAGTAAGCATTTCACTGTTGTATTCGGCGCATGTGACTAATAAAATGTCATTTGGTTTGAAGTGGCTTTATGTTTTGTTTTCTTGTGAGACTGGTATCATGACAACCCTAGTTTAAAGGTTATTTAAAAATGGGAAGGTTGTAGCAACGCTGTTTTTATACACGCCACCTACCGGCAACTAACCCTCCTCCACCAACCCCTCCTTCTTCCTACACGAACAGACTAACTCACTCTTCTAAACGTTGTCTAAAGGTTATTTAAACATGGGAAGGTTGTAGCAACGCTGTTTTTATACACGCCACCTACCGGTAACCAACCCTCCTACAAACCAACCCCCCCCCCTCCTTCCTACACGAACACACTAACTCACTCTTCTAAACGTTGTCTAACGGTTGTCTGAAGGTTCTGTAAATGTTCTGAGAAGGTTTACCACATCTTCTTCCACTAACTGCCAGGACTCACTCTTTCACTCTTGTGAATGTTGTATATAGTAGAGGTGGAGGGAGGACATTGTTTTTATCCGATTCACCTTCCTAACACCCCTATTTCTCATGACACTAACAACACTCTGAGCACACTCACTCTTCTCAACGTTGTGGAAACGTTGTGGACAGAAAGAAAAAAAAGGAAATGTTGTGAGAAGGTTGTATATAAACGTTGTGTACGGTAGAAGTGGTGGGAGGAAGGTTGTGGCGGCGTTGTTTTTATGTCGGCTGTGTCGCTCCCTCCCCTCCTTGTCTCCTCTTCAGAGTGACAGTAACAAAAACTGAGCGTATCGATGCCACAGAGAATGTGCTTGACTGGTATTTACTCGTTTATCTCATTTTACACTTTACTTTTTTATTTTTTACTTTTCATGTGATCCTTTCCTCATCCATCTTTTTCTGGTGTTGTTTTTCCTTTATTTTTGAAGTTTGTGTCGTTCTTTTGTTCGTGTCGTTTTTTCAGTCTGTCTTTCCGTGCTGTTTCATGATTTAGGGTTGCAACATTCTAAAAACCTCCGGGGTTAAAAAAATACATATATTTGAACATTTCCAGTTGGAATATTCCAGTTGGGGTTTCTGGAAAACCTGGGAACTTTGGGAACGTTTTTGGGTTTTGCCAATCCTAATTCCTGATCCTTGTTTTGGTGTTTGTTTGTTCACCTCTGGCTGGCTGTCATTTTGTTAGTAGGTGTGATAAGCTGGCTAGCTGGGGTTGTTGGGGTCAATTCCAGTTTCAATTCAGTAGATTCAAAAGGATGAATTGAAATGTCATATTTGAATTGAAAACTGACCATTCTTTTCTATGAGGATTTGTCATCATTCACGTCTAGAATGATCTGAAATATCTGAATCGTTGGAGGTAAGAGGTGTTAGTGAGGTACTCGAGGGGAAGTACAGGAGGGGTCATTTGGGAGGGGGGTGGGTGTGCAGTTGAGGGGGGGCTGAAGGCTGTAACACATTTCACCCCCTACCTTCTCAAAAGTCCATGGCTATGTCTTCGTCTCTGTCTTTGTCTCGCAAGAAGGGAATCGTTTGTATATATTGAAACAAACTGTTTGAGATTTTGTTGATATAATGTTGGTAAAATAATGTGGTTGAAAATTCAACAAACAAAAAGGCTTATTCAACAAAATCTTGTAATAAACAATTTATGTGTAAAAACTACCTTAATTTGAGGTATCTGTCGATGTTTTGGCACTTCCATCATAATCATCTTCACCACCATCATCATCGTAATCATCATCATCATCACAGCAACCTCTGCAGTGTATTCCTATGTGGGCTACAAGGACTCTTCTCACTGGCTGTCTGTCTGCTGTTGGGTCTATGACATCATCGCTTAGGGGGGCTGGTAGAAAAAAAACGTAGTTATCTCTTCTATCTCGTCTAGCAACATTCACAACTGATCCCATTCTCCTCTCTTCTTTCTTATCCCTATCTTCCTCTCCGTATCTTCTTCTTCTACACTTCCCTCTCTCTCTCTCTCTCTCTCTCTCTTTCTTTCTTCCTAATTTTCTTTCTTTTTTTCTCTCCCCACAGTAAGGAGCAGCAGAAGAATAATAAGGCTGGTGGTAAATCCGTGTGGGAACAGAGGACCAGTGAGATAAGGAGACAGAACCTGATGACCAGCAGAGAGGCCCTGTACAACGAGATGGACACGGAGGACTGGAAGGTCAGGGGAGAGGGGGAGGGAGAGGTGAGAGACACAGAACACTGGAAGGTCAGGGGAGAGGGGGAGGGAGAGGTGAGAGACACAGAACACTGGAAGGTCAGAGGAGAGGGGGGGGGGGGGAGGTGAGAGACACAGAACACTGGAAGGTCAGAGGAGAGGGGGAGGGAGAGGTGAGAGACACAGAACACTGGAAGGTCAGGGGAGAAGAGGAGGGAGAGGTGAGAGAGACAGAACACTGGGAGGTCAGGGGAGAGGGGGGAGGGAGAGGTGAGAGACACAGAACACTGGAAGGTCAGAGAAGAGGGGGGAGAGGTGAGAGATACAGAACACTGGAAGGTCAGAGGAGAGGGGGGAGGGAGAGGTGAGAGACACAGAACACTGGAAGGTCAGAGGAGAGGGGGGGGAGAGGTGAGAGATACAGAACACTGGAAGGTCAGAGGAGAGGGGGGAGGGAGAGGTGAGAGACACAGAACACTGGAAGGTCAGAGGAGAGGGGGGAGGGAGAGGTGAGAGACACAGAACACTGGAAGGTCAGAGGAGAGGGGGGGGAGAGGTGAGAGACACAGAACACTGGGAGGTCAGAGGAGAGGGGGGAGGGAGAGATACAGAACACTGGAAGGTCAGAGGAGAGGGGGGAGGGAGAGGTGAGAGACACAGAACACTGGAAGGTCAGAGGAGAGGGGGGGGGAGAGGTGAAAGACACAGAACACTGGAAGGTCAGAGGAGAGGGGGGAGGGAGAGGTGAGAGACACAGAACACTGGAAGGTCAGAGGAGAGGGGGAGGGAGAGGTGAGAGACACAGAACACTGGAAGGTCAGAGGAGAGGGGGGAGGGAGAGGTGAGAGATACAGAACACTGGAAGGTCAGAGGAGGGGGGGGGAGAGGTGAGAGACACAGAACACTGAAAGGTCAGAGGAGAGGGGGGAGGGAGAGGTGAGAGACACAGAACACTGGAAGGTCAGAGGAGAGGGGGGAGGGAGAGGTGAGAGACACAGAACACTGGAAGGTCAGAGGAGAGGGGGGAGGTGAGAGAGACAATAAAACACTTCACAGTCCTTTTTTACTGTCTGCATGTCAGTACAGTGTAACTTCAACAGTAACTAATCTTACAGTGTAAATGTAGTGTAAAAAATAGTAACGGAGATTGTAGTACTGTACTGAATGATTACACAGTAATAACGACACTGTAGTGTAAAATGTTACCCATAGAGTCTCAGATAAACGCATACTGTGTATATACAGTACCAGTCAACAGTTTTAGAACACCTACTCATTTAAGGGTTTTTCTTTATCTTTTGCTATTTTTACATTGTAGAATAATAGTGAATACATCAACACTATTAAATATCACATACGGAATCATGTAGTAACCAAAAAAGTGTTAAACTAATCAAAATATATTTTATAATTGAGATTCTTCAAATAGCCCCCCTTTGCCTTGACGACAGCTTTGCACCCTCTTGGCATTTGCAAGACTTTTATTTATTTTACTGTGTCAGTATTTCAACGTTGTAAATGTTCTGCCGCCAAACTGGTGGCTGTTGTGAAAAAGGTCAACAGTTGGAAGAGTTGCAGAGTTCATTGAAAATAACGCCGTTGTTGATAAAGTGCTTTTTCCATTAACTAGGCTCTTTTCTCTTGAACCATTATGGTCTATCCACTAGAAACTTATGGACAATATGTGAATACATGTTTTATTACGTTATTCAGGTCTGAATTACCAAAGTTACCATAGATTGTCATAGATTACCTGTTACTTACCAAAATTACAGACAATTCCGGTAACTTTGGTAAATTACTGGTAGCTATTGGTGTCAAAAATGTCCCACTAGTTACATCCACAAATAGAACCTTTGGTGACAAAATGGCAGACTGTTTGCTAAACTCTGCACATCTCTGGTTCTAGGAGTCGGGCTCAGGAAAGGAGAAAGGATTTGAGTTAGAAGAGAATAAACATAGGGTTTTCTTTATTTATGGAAGAATCTTAACTTGAGGTCCACGTGTTAGGATTCTGCCCTTGTTGTTTGCCTATATAAAGTAACTTATTGATCCGGTTTCAGAAGATAACATCATTACCATCCTTAACCCCCTCCCTCCCCAGGTGTCGTACCCCCATCGTGCGGGGGACATGAAGACCCACCTGGACCGTCCGCTGGTGGTCAACCCCCAGGACAATCGCAACAACAATACCAACAAGACCCGGCCCGGAGAGCCCCCTCTAGACCCGCAGGACACCCTGGGCCAGCAGAGGGCTGAAGAATACATCAGACGCCAGGCCTGCTACCATCAGAGATACAGGGGGGGTGAACCAAGGGGAGGTAGTGGCCCAGAGAGAGAGGCCCGTCTGGGGCACGGGGGGAGCAGATTGTCCCTGCAGACGCTGGAGGGTATTGAAGAAAGAAGGGAACATGGAAGGAGATGTAGGCATAAAGAAGGGAAGGAGGGGAGGAGTGTGTCACCGCATTACAGCGAGGGAGGAGTGGGGGATGAGAAGAGGAGGCACAGGAGGGTTAGGAGGGAGGGGGAGGAGGGAGGGAGAAGGCATAAGTGTAAGGGGACAGAAGGGGTAGTGGTAGGGGAGGGGGGTGAGGTAGAGGGGGAGGGGAGGAGGCCGAGGCGTCATCGGCATGGAGAGAGGAGCCGACAGCATCGAGTTAGAAAGTGAGTGACAGAGGATCCGAGTGTCTGTGTCTGAATCTGTCAATATCAAACCTAATGTTTCCTTTGGGGATCAACAGTATGTACACTACCGTTCAAACGTTTGGGGTCACTTACAAATGTCCTTGTTTTCCATGAAAACATACATGAAATGAGGTGCAAAATGAATAGGAAATATAGTCAAGATGTTGACAAGGTTATAAATAATGATTTTTAATTGAAAAAGTAATTGTGTCCTTCAAACTTTGCTTTCGTCAAAGAATCCTCCATTTGCAGCAATTACAGCCTTGCAGACCTTTGGCATTCTAGTTGTCAATTTGCTGAGATAATCTGAAGAGATTTCACCCCATGCTTCCTGAAGCACCTCCCACAAGTTGGATTGGCTTGATGGGCACTTCTTACCTACCATATGGTCAAGCTGCTCCCACAACAGCTCAATAGGGTTGAGATCCGGTGACTGTGCAGGCCACTCCCTTATAGACAGAATACCAGCTGACTGCTTCTTCCCTAAATAGTTATTGCATAGTTTGGAGCTGTACTTTAGGTCATTGTCCATTGTCTGTACGCCTATGTAGATATTCCATAAAAAATCTGCCAATTTCTGATCAATTTGATGTTATTTTAATGGACTTTTTTTTGTTGCTTTTATTTAAAAAGAAAAAGACATTTCTAAGTGACCCCAAACTTTTGAACGGTGGTGTAGATTGCTATTGATTTGTCGAAGCCAGTGTCCTGTACTGTATGTCATTAAATGAGCAGCATAGTAACTATGTTTTTTCAAGATGACACTGTCCTTGCGCCTGCCTCCCCCAAACTCTACCCCCTCTCACTCTTCCTCTCTTTCCCTCTCCTCCCACCCCCCATCCCTCCGTCAGAGACCACCACTGCAGTGGCCCCAACCTCTCCACCGCTCGGCCCATCCTCAGACAGGACAGTCAGTACAGGGAAGACCTAGACAACCTCCTCAACAACAGCAAACTACACGACCACACCCTCCACCCGCTGCCCCCAGACCACCCTGACCTTGTGAATAACCTCCTGAACCGCAGTGTGACAGCAGACACACACCACCATAGTATGGACAGTCTAATTCTGACCAGTATGGCCAAGCCGGCTCATACGGTCGTGGATATGATGCCTCCTGTCTATCCATATCCCTCCACCAATGCCATCCTGCAAGGTGGGTGGGTGTGTGTGGGGGAAGGCGGGGTGTGTGTGAGTTTATGTATGGGTGGTGAATGTACTATTTTGGATCATTCTAATACTTTGACACTCTCTCTTGACTCTCTTCAACTCTCTCTCTCTCTTCATCTCTCTCTCTCGCTCTCTCCTTTTTTCCTCTCTTCATCTCAGTGAACAAGAATGCTAACACAGACCAGAAAAAGAAGGATGAGGAGAAGAAGGAGGAAGAGGAGGATGAAGGGGGCGATGAAGATGGTCCCAAACCAATGCCCCCGTTCAGCTCCTGTTTCATACTGTCCACCACCAACCCGTGAGTGTGTGTGTGTGTGTGTACGTGGGTGTTGTACACTATATATACAGAAGTATGTGGACACCCCTTCAAATGAGTGGATGCAGCCATTTCAGCCATTTCAAACTCGGTGCTGACAGGTGTATAAAATCCACCGCCGAGTACTGAAGCACGTAGAGCATAAAAATAGTCTGTCCTCGGTTGCAACTCACTACCAAGTTCCAAACTGCCTCTGGAAGCAACATCAGCACAAGAACTGTTCTTCAGGAGCTTCATGAAATGTTTTTCCATGGAAGAACAAGCCTAAGATCACCATGCGCAATGCCAAGCGTCGGCTGGAGTGGTGTAAAGCTCGACAAGGACATCCCAGCAGGACAAACCCTCCCCTAACCCGGACAAACCCTCCCCTAACCCGGACAACGCCTCCCCTAACCCGGACAAACCCTCCCCTAACCCGGACAAACCCTCCCCTAACCCGGACAACGCCTCCCCTAACCCGGACAAACCCTCCCCTAACCCGGACAAACCCTCCCCTAACCCGGACAACGCCTCCCCTAACCCGGACAAACCCTCCCCTAACCCGGACAAACCCTCCCCTAACCCGGACAACGCTGGGCCAATTCTGCGCCTCCTCATGGGTCTTCCGGTCGTGGCCGGCTGCGACACAGCCCGGGACCGAACTCGGATCTGTAGTGACGCCTCTAGCACTGCGATGCAGTGCCTTAGACCGCTGCACCACTCGAGAGGCTGTGAAGGAATATCTTAACGCTACAGCATACATTCTAGACGATTCTGTGCTTCCAACTTTGTGGCAACAGTTTGGTTAAGGCCCTTTCCTGTTTCAGCATGACAATGCCCCTGTGCACAAAGTGTTGTCCATACAGAAATGGTTTGTTGAGATCGGTATGGAAGAACTTAACTGGCCTGCACAGAGCCCTGACCTCAACCCCATCGAACACCTTTGGGATGAATTGGAACGCCGACTGCAAGCCAGGCCTAATCGCCCAACATCAGTACCCGACCTCACTAATGCTCTTGTGGCTGAATGGAAGCAAGTCCCCGCAGCAATGTTCCAACATCTAGTGGGAAGCCTTCACAGAAGAGTGGAGGCTGTTATAGCAGCAAAGGGGGATACCAACTCCTTATTAATGCCCATGATTTTGGAATGAGATGTTCGAGTAGAAGTCCACCTACTTTTGGTCATATGGTGTATGTGTGATAGAGAGAGAAGTTATGTTCCATTCAGGAAACGGAAGAGGGGAGTACCAGTCCAATCTTAACCACACAGAACGGAGCACAGACAAAGTTCCCAGATGCGTAGTCCATTTGGTCAAATGTTGGAACATGAAAGGAGCCCCATGATTCCTGGAAAAATAAGACAGAGTAACAAGCTAGCTACACAGACTATTGAAACAGCATGCATCACTTTGTGGGTGCGTTGTATTGTGTGTGTGTGTGTTGCAGGTTCCGTAGGTGCTGCCACTACATCCTGACCAGGAAGTACTTTGAGTTCAGTATCCTGTCTGTGATCGCAATGAGCAGCATCGCCCTGGCTGCAGAGGACCCTGTCTGGCCTGAGTCACCAAGCAACCAAGTGAGACAACACACATCTTTCTGTTTCTCTCCTGTGCTTTTCTTTCTATCCAGCTGTCTCTGTTGGTCTTTCCACTCGTGTTGTGTGTGTATATTTCTCTGAATTGCCTCTCAACAACATGAGACAACACCTCTGCACTTGTCTGTCTGTCTTTGTATCTCTGTCTGTGTTTTCACCAATGTGAGACACCTCTACGCCTGCCTCGCTCACTCTTTCACTGTTTCTCTGTCTCTCTATATATCTTTCTCTCTGTCTCTGTCTCTGTCTCTCTATATATCTTTCTCTCTGTCTCTGTCTCTGTCTCTCTATATATCTTTCTCTCTGTCTCTGTCTCTGTCTCTCTATATATCTTTCTCTCTGTCTCTGTCTCTGTCTCTCTATATATCTTTCTCACTGTCTCTGTCTCTCTCTGTCTCTGTCTCTCTATATATCTTTCTCACTGTCTCTGTCTCTCTCTGTCTGTCTCTCTCTCTCTCTCTCTCTCTCTCTCTCTCTCTCTCTCTCTGTCTCTCTCTCTCTCTCTCTGTCTCTCTCTCTGTCTCTCTCTCTCTGTCTCTCTCTCTCTGTCTCTCTCTGTCTCTGTCTCTCTCTCTCTGTCTCCCTCTGTCTCTGTCTCTATCTGTCTCTGTCTTTCTCTGTCTCTCTCTCTCTGTCTTTCTCTGTCTCTCTCTCTGTCTCTCTCTCTCTGTCTTTCTCTGTCCGTTTGTCTCTGTCAGTTTGTCTGCCTCTCTCTTTCTTCCTTTACAGGTATGTGACCTATCTGTCTCTATCTATTTCTATAATGTGTATGTATAGTGTACAGGCACGTGACCTATCTGTCTCTATCTATTTCTATAATGTGTATGCATAGTGTACAGGTATGTGACCTATCTATTTCTATAATGTGTATGTATAGTGTACAGGTATGTGACCTATCTATTTCTATAATGTGTATGTATAGTGTACAGGCATGTGACCTATCTGTCTCTATCTATTTCTATAATGTGTTTGTATAGTGTACAGGTATGTGACCTATCTGTCTCTATCTATTTCTATAATGTGTATGTATAGTGTACAGGCATGTGACTTATCTATCTATATAATGTGTATGTACAGTGTACAGGTATGGGATCTATATACAGTGCCTTGCGAAAGTATTCGGCCCCCTTGAACTTTGGGATGTTTAAAGCTTGGGAAATCTTTTTGTATCCAAATCCGGCTTTAAACTTCTTCACAACAGTATCTCGGACCTGCCTGGTGTGTTCCTTGTTCTTCATGATGCTCTCTGCGCTTTTAACGGACCTCTGAGACTATCACAGTGCAGGTGCATTTATACAGAGACTTGATTACACACAGGTGGATTGTATTTATCATCATTAGTCATTTAGGTCAACATTGGATCATTCAGAGATCCTCACTGAACTCCTGGAGAGAGTTTGCTGCACTGAAAGTAAAGGGGCTGAATAATTTTGCACGCCCAAATTTTCAGTTTTTGATTTGTTAAAAAAGTTTGAAATATCCAATAAATGTCGTTCCACTTCATGATTGTGTCCCACTTGTTGATTCTTCACAAAAAAATACAGTTTTATATCTTTATGTTTGAAGCCTGAAATGTGGAAAAAGGTCGCAAAGTTCAAGGGGGCCGAATACTTTCGCAAGGCACTGTATCTCTATCTACTTCTATAATGTGTATGTATAGTGACCAGGTATGTGATCTATCTTGGTACCTCTACTCTGTCATTCTCAGGTGCTGAAATACTTTGACTATGTCTTCACGGGTGTCTTCACGTTTGAGATGTTGATCAAGGTAGTATACAGAGTGTTAATATCTGTTTTAGCGTCTGTATACGTGTGTGCTTGCGTTCATGAGTGCCCTATTGTTTGTGTGTGTGTGTGTGTGTGTGTGTGTGTGTGTGTGTGTGTGTGTGTGTGTATGTGTGTGTGTACTAACACCTCTCCTTTCCTCTGTCCCCAGATGGTGGTGCTAGGCCTGTTCTTACATCAGGGTTCATACTTCAGGGACCTGTGGAACATCCTGGACTTTATAGTGGTTAGTGGTGCTCTGGTGGCCTTCGCCTTCACGTAAGTGTCCCCCCCCCCCCCTCAGCTCTGTCTCCCCCCTCTTGACCCACACTCCTCTTTTCATCACCCTGTCTTTCAGTCGCCTTTCACTCCTTTGCCTGATGCATTGTCTGGCCCTTACTGCCTCAACACTCTATATGTAGTCTCTCTTTCCTGTATTTCTATGTTCTCTCTCTTTCTCATCCCTCCATCTCTCGTTTCCTCTGTGCCTGTTGCTCTGTTTCCTGGCCTAACACTTTATATGTAGTCTCTCTGTCCTGTATTTCCATGTTCTCTATATTTCTCATCCCTCCATCTCTCGTTTCCTCTGTGCCTGTTGCTCTGTTTCCTGGCCTAACACTTTATATGTAGTCTCTCTTTCCTGTATTTCCATGTTCTCTCTCTTTCTCATCCCTCCATCTCTCGTTTCCTCTGTGCCTGTTGCTTTGTTTCCTGGCCTAACACTGTCTGTGTGTCTCTCTGTCCTGTATTTCCATGTTCTCTCTCTTTCTCATCCCTCCATCTCTCGTTTCCTCTGTGCCTGTTGCTCTGTTTCCTGGCCTAACACTGTCTGTGTGTCTCTCTGTCCTGTATTTCCATGTTCTCTCTCTTTCTCATCCCTCCATCTCTCGTTTCCTCTGTGCCTGTTGCTCTGTTTCCTGGCCTAACACTTTATATGTAGTCTCTCTTTCCTGTATTTCCATGTTCTCTCTCTTTCTCATCCCTCCATCTCTCGTTTCCTCTGTGCCTGTTGCTCTGTTTCCTGGCCTAACACTGTCTGTGTGTCTCTCTGTCCTGTATTTCCATGTTCTCTCTCTTTCTCATCCCTCCATCTCTCGTTTCCTCTGTGCCTGTTGCTCTGTTTCCTGGCCTAACACTGTCTGTGTGTCTCTCTGTCCTGTATTTCCATGTTCTCTCTCTTTCTCATCCCTCCATCTCTCGTTTCCTCTGTGCCTGTTGCTCTGTTTCCTGGCCTAACACTTTCTGTGTGTCTCTCTGTCCTGTATTTCCATGTTCTCTATCTTTCTCATCCCTCCATCTCTCGTTTCCTCTGTGCCTGTTGCTCTGTTTCCTGGCCTAACACTGTCTGTGTGTCTCTCTGTCCTGTATTTCCATGTTCTCTCTCTTTCTCATCCCTCCATCTCTCGTTTCCTCTGTGCCTGTTGCTCTGTTTCCTGGCCTAACACTGTCTGTGTGTCTCTCTGTCCTGTATTTCCATGTTCTCTCTCTTTCTCATCCCTCCATCTCTCGTTTCCTCTGTGCCTGTTGCTCTGTTTCCTGGCCTAACACTGTCTGTGTGTCTCTCTGTCCTGTATTTCCATGTTCTCTCTCTTTCTCATCCCCCCATCTCTCGTTTCCTCTGTGCCTGTTGCTCTGTTTCCTGGCCTAACACTGTCTGTGTGTCTCTCTGTCCTGTATTTCCATGTTCTCTCTCTTTCTCATCCCTCCATCTCTCGTTTCCTCTGTGCCTGTTGCTCTGTTTCCTGGCCTAACACTGTCTGTGTGTCTCTCTGTCCTGTATTTCCATGTTCTCTCTCTTTCTCATCCCTCCATCCCTCGTTTCCTCTGTGCCTGTTGCTCTGTTTCCTGGCCTAACACTGTCTGTGTGTCTCTCTTTCCTGTATTTCCATGTTCTCTCTCTTTCTCATCCCTCCATCTCTCGTTTCCTCTGTGCCTGTTGCTCTGTTTCCTGGCCTAACACTGTCTGTGTGTCTCTCTTTCTTGTCATTATTTTTGTTGATTGTTTGTTGATTATTTCTCTGACTAGTCACACAGCACGGGCCTGACCTCTTTCTCTCTCTCTCTCTCTACCCATCTCTCTCTCCGTCCTAAGCGGCCTCTCCATCTCTGTGTCTTTGTGTCTCATCCACTCTCTCAATATGAGACTCAACTCTCTAGTCTACATCTGCCTTTTCCATGTCTTTCATTCATTATTTCATCACATCTGCACATTTCACTCTTTACACTCCTCTCAACCAGCCACAAGTCAGCCGGCCATCTCACTAATGATTCCTCCAGTTTACCTTACACGACTCACTCCAACACCCCCCCACCACCACCTTCCTAAACCTAGCCCTCAGCTGCCCTCCCACCCAACTACTTGCATCTAACCCCTGCCTCCCACCTCCCTCCCCAACTTAGCTCACTGTTGCATCCCCCTCCAACCTGCCTTCCCCCAAAAACTCCCCCAAACCCCACTAAATGCACCCCTACCCAATCACCCGACCACCTAATCCCTCCCCCAACTTTCTCCACATCTCCCAGCCTTCAACTGCACCCAATCATCCTCTCCCTCCCACCCCCTCCCCAAACCTCCTGAGAGCGCCCCTGTCCCCTTACGCTGTGTGAGGCTGAGGGTTCCCCAGGCACCCGGTAACCCTCTAGTGCCCAGGTCGTTCTGGTTCAGAGCTGCGAGGCACACACCTTGCCCTGTCCTCCCGTTACATCACACACCTCACACACGCACACCTCACACACTCACACACCTCACACACACACCTTTACACACCCGTTAATGGTTACCGGTAATCACTCCACTCATCCACCAGAAGAGCAGGTATTTTACTATTTATTATCCTCTGCACGGCCTGGGGGAGCCTGGGGGAGCCTGGGGGAGCCGAGAAAGGGAAGGAGGGAGGAGAGGGGTGAATGTTTGGGGCAGGTCACTGAGGGTGGAATGATTTTTTATCTTGAGATATTGTCCGCATATCGACAGTTGTATATGGATATATGTGCCTGAGTATGAATGAGCGAGAGAATGGAGACGAGAGGCAGAAGGTGGAGGAAGGAGAGAGAGAAGGAAAGAATGAAAGAGAGTGTGTGTGTGTGTGTACATCCTCCTCAGCTCCAATGGCATGCCTGCACTGGTACTCACATGGATTACATGATGACATCACACAAACCTGGCTGGGATGTGTTACAATGAGGTGCTGACAGTGTTGATGATGTAACAAGAGGAAGAAGCTGAACGTGTCCTTGTGTCTTCACGGCAATGTCGGATTGAGATGTCACTAACATTCTATGATGCAGAATGTGACCAATGTTTTGATCTGTGCTACACATAGAATTAGGAATTAGAATACTAGAATGGTCATGAACCTTCTTATGATGGGATAAAGGTCAGCCATTTTGGTCAGGGCATTGGTCAACCGTGGTTTGACAGTGCTGTGATAAGATATTGTGTAAAATAATGAATTCAAAGAATTTATCTGCACTGTGTTTGTTAGCTAGCTAGCCAGACAGTTTTAGAGGAATGATTCCAATAATTATTCAAATGAACTGCCAATATGCCAACATTCCTTTCAAACAATGCAGTCAACCCACAGCCATACACTGGCTGAAATCAGCTGATGATAGGACTTAGACAAGTTGTAAATGCAACAAGTACTGATTGTATCATATAATCGCACTCACAGCATTCCAAGAAAACACAAATTGAGACATTAATGGTCTGTTTACATATATTTTAGAGGCTATTTACAGACGTGGAAAAAGTTACCAATTGTCATACTTGAGTAAAAGTTAAGATGCCTTAATAGAAAATATAAATAAATATTTTAGGTTGACAATAATTATATTACACAATTTCTGATATATCACATGCCTTACTTTTATTTTCCCGCATAAGTAAAATCAGGAATCTACTGCCAGTCATTCCAATTAGACTGGTTTGAAGTTCTCCCTGTCCAATATTGCTTCCATTTTCACCCCATTCTGGACCTTTGAGGATTTATGACATGGCCCCTCTAGTAATTTAATTGGATCTCTACGGTGCTACCAAGGTGACCTTTTGTGTTTCTGGACAGCTGCAGGTTGCTATGGTTACTAGATTGTTCATGTAGCATGAACGTGACAATAACACGGTTGCTATGGTAACTTGATTGATGATGTAACATGCAGTAATTGTACATGTGCATTGAAAGAGTGTGACAAGTACAATGCTAGGAGACCACAAGGACTGAGGAAGGTGTACATACAAGGGTGTATATATGCACAGCATTGATCAGTACATATCCAGTGCCTTGCAAAAGTATTCATCCCCTTGGTGTTTTTCCTATTTTGTTGCATTACACCCTGTAATTTAAATGGATTTTTATTTGGAGTTCATGTAATGGACATACACAAAATAGTCCAAATTGGTCAAGTGAAATTCAAAAAATTACTTGTTTAAAAAAAATTCAACAAAAACAAAATCGGAAAAGTGGTGCGTGCATATGTATTCACCCCCTTTGCTATGAAGCCCCTAAATAAGATCTGGTGCAACCCATTACCTTCAGAAGTCACATAATTAGTTAAATAAAGTTCACCTGTGTGCAATCTAAGTGTCACTTGATCTGTCACATGATCTCAGAATATATACACCTGTTCTGAAAGGCTCCAGAGTCTGCAACACCACTAAGCAAGGGGCACCACCAAGCAAGTGGCTCCATGAAGACTAAGGAGCTCTCCAAACAGGTCAGGGCCAAAGTTGTGGAGAGGTACAGATCAGGGTTGGGTTATAAAAAAACAGAAACTTTTAACACCATTAAATCCATTATTAAAAAATAGAAAGAATATGGCACCACAACAAACCTGCCAAGAGAGGGCCACCCACCAAAACTCACGGACCAGGCAAGGAGGGCATTAATCAGAGAGGCAACAAAGAGACCAAAGATAACCCTGAAGGAGCTGCAAAGCTCCACAGCGGAGATTGGAGTATCTATCCATAGGACCACTTTAAGCCATACACTCCACAGAGCTCGGATTTACGGAAGAGTGGCCAGAAAAAAGCCATTGCTTAAAGAAAAAAATAAGCAAACATGTTTGTTGTTTGCAAAAAAGGCATGTGGGAGACTCCCCAAACATATGGAAGAAGGCACTCTGGTCAGATGAGACAAAAATTGAGCTTTTTGGCCATCAAGGAAAACACCGCTCATCACCCCGGGAACACCATCCCCACCGTGAAGCATGGTGGTGGCAGCATCATGCTGTGGGGATGTTTTTCATTGGCAGGGACTGGGAAACTGGTCAGAATTGAAGGAATGATAGATGGTGGTAAATACAGAGAAATTCTTGAGGGAAACCTGTTTCAGTCTTCCAGAGATTTGAGACTGGGACGGAGGTTCACCTTCCAGCAGGACACTGACCCTAAGCATACTGATAAAGCAACACAAGTTGTTTAAGGGGAAGCATTTAAATGTCTTGGAATGGCCTAGTGAAAACCCAGACCTCAATCCAGTTGAGAATCTGTGGTATGACTTGAAGACTGCTGTACACCAGCGTAACCCATCCAACTTGAAGGAGCTGGAGCAGTTTTGCCTTGAAGAATGGGCAAAAATCCCAGTGGCTAGATGTGCCAAGCCTATAGAGACATACCCCAAGAGACTTGCAGCTGTAATTGCTGCAAAAGGTGGCTCTACAAAGTATTGACTTGAGGGGGTGAATAGTTATGCATGCTCAAGTTCTTTTTTTTTGTCTTATTTCTTGTTCGTTTCACGATGAAAATGTTGCATCTTCAAAGTGGTAGGCATGTTGTGTAAATCAAATGATACAAACCCCTCCTAAAATCAATTTTAATTCCAGGTTGTAAGGCAACAAAATAGGAAAAATGCCAAAGGGGGTGAATACTTTCGCAAGCCACTGTATATTGTTATGTATGATGTGTATGTTTGTAGTGTATGACAGTAGTTTGAACTGCCTATAGTTGGTGGTCCTCAACGTGGCTGTTTCTATGGAGACTGATAGGTTTGTTGACTCTCTCTGCGAGTTTAAAATCACTCCACTGGCCTACTGCACCCTCTCCAGCATGACGTCCCCCTCCCTCCCCTCCAAGAGGATGCTTCCCTCCCTCCTTTCTCCCTCCTTACTTCTCTCTTTCCTCCCGCCACCTTTCCTTGTTCCTGTGATATTTCTCCTTACTCCTCCTTTTCTCCTCTCTGCCTTCCTTACCTCCTTGGTGGCCTGTTCTCTTCTCTCCCCCAACCTTTCAACCCTCCTCCTCTCCACCTTTCCCAGCCCGCTCCCTTCCTCTTCTCCTTTACTCCTCCTCTTGTCCACTTCCTCCATTTGCTCAGGGCTACCCTGATGCTCAGGGTTAGGGCTCCACTTGTTTCTGTGGAGCCTTGATTTGTTGAGTCTCACATAGGGGGAGACAAGACTGTCACGTTAAGGTTTTTGACTCAACAAATCCGCTTCTGGCACCGTCATTGAATGACACTGGACTGTCACAATGATCGAGAACTGCATGTTTACGAGCCACTTGGACTATGCATTTGAATCTGTGTGTGTGTGTTTGTACGCGTGCGTACTCACGCCTGTGTGTGTATGCATGTGTGTGAAGATGTATCGTGCGCGTGTCTGTTTTTATGGTTACCGTATGTAGATGAACGGTGTCCACTGTTCTACGGTGTCTACAATATTTACTGTTCTCTCTCAATGAGCAGAAAACTACCCCAAAATACATTTGTTAGATCCCACGCCTAAACTGCCCTGTGTTGTACAGTATTACAGTACGTCCGTGCCTTGCGGGGCCCATTAGATAACAATAGATCTAATGAGATGTTTGTCTCAGTTAAGACCTGGCTAATTGATGGTTATTAAGAGATAAGATCAGTTTTACTGTTAAATGAATACAGCTGTTACTGTGAAGAAAGGCTTCAGGGACTTTCCACCTGACTTCTCCACCTATTTAGAGAGAACTTAGTGGAATATTGTGTTTACTTATTTGACTAAATAAATTGCTGAGTAGGATCGATAAGTATTGCTGTTGAATGAATACAGGGAGAGATAGATAAGTAGAGGGCCGAACCGATTCCTCTAACCATCAATGAATGGCTTTGAGGATCCAACAGGAGAGTAGGGCTACAGTCCAAACACTCCCCCTCAGCCCTCGCCACTTTCCCTCTGGAGAATCCCCGTCGAAACCGGATGCAGTTTGATTGCCATCTTAAGCGGAGGTCCAACTCCCAAACTTTACCCCCTCAGCCCTCGCTTTAGCTCGGAGGAGCGAGTGAAGAACTTTGATCACTTGTGGGGTTGATATGACCCACAATTCAATGCAAACTGTAGTCACATGTCAAACTCTGGTGGTCAGACAAAATTAGGATTTTATCGTTGGCAAATTGGCTTAGTCTCGTAGTGAGGAGCCTATAAAACGTAGATAGCTCGCCTCCCGAGTGGCGCAGTGGTCTAGGGCACTGCATCCTGGTTTGAGTCCAGCCTCTGTCGCAGCCGGCTGCGACCTGGAGACCCATGGGGCGGCACACAATTGTCCCAGCGTTGTCCGGGTTAGGGGAGGGTTTGGCCGGCCGGGATGTTCTTGTCCCATCACACACTAGCGACTTCTGTGGCGACTTCTGTGTTTTTAAGTTAAACTTCAAGATTTCCACCAAGGACGTTGCCTCTCCGATCATCACTCTCCCTCACTTGGGCAAGTGACATTTAAGGTACACTTGGATGTAAAACATCATTCAAGGGCAGAGGGTTTACGGCCGAGGGCTGTCTACTTTGAGTTTGGACTGCAGCCTAGGTATAATATAATAGTGTAGGTAGTAAGTGAGTAGAAGTCATGATAATAGTATATATAGTGCTAGTAATATTCATAGTAGTAAGTAGCACTGTATGTATTAATAGTAGTACTACTAATAATGTAGTAAGTAATGTAAATAGCAGGTAAATAGGTAATAATGCATTTGGCAGGTTTAAGACTTCGCCACCTTTTGTAACAGAACCTAGTTACAATTGTTAGAATTTAGTATTTAGTAATAAGAAGAAAGGTCTCCACTATCAGTAGTATTATGTCATCAAAAGAAATGGATCTGCACTATTACCAATATTATTAAGGTAATCAAAGGAAATAAGTAAGTGTCATTTTTTTGTGAACAGGTATGTAAACATTCCATCTTCGACATCACAGTTGTTGTCATGGCAACCAGAGTTGGTGGGAGGAGTCAGAGTGTTGGGGAGAGGATTGGGGTTTATATCTATCCAAAAGCACTCCATCTTGCTTTCCTCTCCTATTTTCTCTGTCTGTCTCTCATATGGGTGTTTTCTCCTTCTCCAAACCCCTTCCCCCTTTCCTGTCTCTAGCTGTGTTTTCTATCTCTGTAAGTGTGTCTCTGTCTTTCTTCCTCTCTTTCTCCCTATCCCTCCATATTTTGTTCTTTCTCTCTGTTGCTGTCACTGACCCTTTCTCGCTGTCGTTGCCTTGGTGATTTCTACAGGAGCTTCGCAAAGTAAAGTAAAGTTCTGTCTCTGTCTGTCTCACTGTCTCTCTCTCTGTCTGTCTCACTGTCTCTCTCTCTTTCTGTCTCTGCTGTCTCTCTCTCTCTCTTTGTCCGGTCCAAAATGGCTTCTCTCTCTTTCTTTCTTTGTTCCTCTAGTCGTTCCGCTCTCATTCTCGCCGTTTCTCGTTGCCTTCTCTTCCTCCATTCACTGTTGTCACACCCACATTTGGTCTGCCTGTGGACCATTCCGGAACCCCTCCACCTCCAGGAACCAATTGTAACGCTTCATGATATCCCCCTAAAATGATTCAATGCAGTACAAACCGGATGCATAGTGTATTGCTTAATGTAGCTAAAGCAAGTGTTAAAAATCTAAAAGATGCAATTCACCAATGAACATAGATGCTATCATTGTATTAATAGGTGTCTACAGTGCGATATATACTGTAGCTAATTGCAACTTGCTATCATTGTACCAGTATCTATAATATACTGTAGCTAATGCAACATGCTTCTTGCTAATGCTACTTACTATCATTGTATAGGTCTATATACTATAGTTTATGCTAATGTTATATATATATATAGTATCTTGATGCTCACACTATGTATTGCAGCTAAAGGTAATGCTAATTGCATATACTGTAGCTATTGCTACATGGTAATGCTATATACAGTAGCTTATGCGACATGCTAATCGAGTATACAGTAGCTGATGCTACATGCTAATGCTATATACAGTAGCTAACGCTACATGCTAATGCTGTATATAGTAGCTAATGCTATCATTGTATAGGTGTCTATAATACAGTTGCTATAAATGCAAATTCTTAATGCCTATCCCGAGAAGAGCTTTTCTCTAATACTCTCATACTGCTCTGATAGAGAGGACTCTAGTCTATTCAGTCTATTGAGGATCAGCAGAGTAAGGCATATTGATTATCGAAGCACACACAAACAACACACTACAGTTGCCAAAGACCAGACTCAATCAATCACCAATGAATTGAATTGTCTTGAGAATTTGAGAGAGCAGACCTCTGCAGTTCATAGTTAAAGGCTTGATGAAAGACCTCTCTCTCACACACACACACACACACTCCTGCTCCTTGGCAGTCCTCCAGCCGACGGTCCTTGTTTTTAAAATGGCTGTCATTCCACTTACAGTAAAGATCAACTCTCTGATATGGTCCCCTTGACGTCGAGATTTTTCTTTCCCTGGTATTGTTTTATAGGCAGTACAAATCCTGGGATCTACAGCCCCCTATTGTTATGAATAAAAGGAAGTAGGCACATAAAAACACAGGATGTCGTTTGTCATTTACCACAACAGGCTGCATCTGAAATAGCACTCTATTCCCTCTATAGAGCCCTAGGCCTGGTCAATAGTGGTGCACTATATAGGGAGCAGGGTGACATGTTGGACGCAGCCCTGATGACACAGACTAAATAATTCCTCCTTCTGGTTGAATGAACTGTTCTGTGTTCTATCTGTGATGTCACATCTTGTGACTGACATCAGCAACGTCATATGGCCACGTCCCAATCGTCTCAGATAGCATCCTTTCCTCGTCTCCTTTCCTTCAAGTCACATCACTTATCTGAGGGTGACAATAAACCGGAATGGTATCCAGCCCTTTTATAGGCAGCGGTATAAGGAGATAAGGAAAGGAAACCATTCAACCCTGTTGGGACTGAGGGTTATGAGCCCATAATGGATTATGAGTCCATAATGGTATCAGGCTCATGGATTACATTGTTGAAATGATAATCCTGCCTTGTAATAATACTATAACACCCTGACATCCACTCACATTCTCCTGGATAATGTTGTGAAAAAGAAAGAAAGAGGTTTGGCTGGGCATCCCGTCAGATGTCTGTTGATAATATGTAATGGTTGAAACATGCTTCTCAAGAGTCTACTGGCCATGAAACCAGCTGATCAAACAACTGATCACATATCGGTTCATGTGATTCATATAGAAGGATCATTTTTTTGCAGAAAAAGAGACTGAGATCTGATTGTCTCTGTACTATGTTTTAACCTGTGTAAGACAAGTGTGCTAGCCTTGTCAACTGTTGACTATCTATGTATGAGAGATAAGTTACCCCAACCAGGACAGGAGCTTTTCCTGACCCTAAGGATGGGTAAAGAATGGGTTAGGCCTATATTCTCACAAACGGGTGTGGTAAGTGCCCTTTGAACTTTAACTTCCACCTCTCCCCCCGGCACTGACGTTGTTGTGTTATTCCCATGCCAACCTGTAGGGGGAGTGGCAAAGGGAAAGATATCAGCACTATCAAGTCTCTGAGAGTACTGAGGGTACTACGACCTCTCAAGACCATCAAACGACTCCCCAAGCTAAAGGTACTGGGAGGGGGAGGCAGGGTGTTCCCGCATGTCTATATATTTATATGTGACAACTCTACTACTGTATTTCTACCTGTATGGTCTCTCTCTCTCTCTCTCTCTCTCTCTCTCTCTCTCTCTCTCTCTCTCTCTCTCTCTCCCCCTCTCTCTCTCTCTCTCTCTCTCTCTCTCTCTCCCTCTCTCTCGCTCTCTCTCTCTTGCTCTCTCTGTCTCTCTGTCTGTCTGTCTCTCTCTCTCTCTCTCTCTCTCTCTCTCACACACACACTCTCTCTCTCTCTGTCTCTCTCTCTCTCTGTCCACCAGGCTGTGTTTGACTGTGTGGTGAACTCTCTGAAGAACGTCCTGAACATCCTCATCGTCTACATGCTCTTCATGTTTATATTTGCTGTGGTGGCTGTGCAGCTGTTCAAAGGCAGATTCTTCTACTGCACTGACGAGTCCAAGGAGTTTGAGCGCGATTGCAGGTCTGGACCCACACACATATACACACACACGCTGTATACACAGGCAAAACACACACAAATACACAGGAGAACACATACACACACACACACACACGCACACACACACACACACACGCACACACACGCTCGGGCATGTGAGTACAAACCAACCATATTTTACACACATGGATTTAAAAGCTCAACCACTTTTTAGTCCTTTCTCTTGACCCCCCCCCCCCCCCCCCCCCCTCTCTCTCTCTCTCTCTCTCTCTCTCTCTCTCTATCTGTCTGTCTCTCTCTCTCTGTCTCTCTCTCTCTCTCTCTTCTGTCTCTCTCTCTCTGTCTTTCTGTCTCTCTCTCAATTCAATTCAATACAATTTGCTTTATTGGCATGACATAACAATGTACATATTGCCAAAGCTTATTTTGGATATTTACAATATGAAAATAATAAGAATCAGAATTGTCAACGGGACAGTAACAACAATAACCAAGGGTCAAAATAACCCTACATTCAACAATAACAATAAGCATACAGTAGAGTACATGTGCAGGTTGATTGGTCTGTCAGTCACTGTCCCTCATCTTATGGCAGGCAGCAATGTAGTGTGCTGCCAACCCACAGCTCTCTGCGTCCTCCACCAACAGGACCGGTAGTCTACTCTCATCAGAGAGGTCTTTGAAACCTTGAATAAGGGTTTCACATTTGGGGAAATGACACTCTCTAATTGTTTTATATTTTTGACATTTTGTCAGGAAATGCAGCTCTGTCTCAGGTTCTGCTGTGGTGCAGTGGTTGCACAGCCTTTCCTCTACAGGGAGCCAGGTTTTCCTGTGTCTACCATTTTCTCTCTCTCTCTCTCTCTCTCTCTCTCTCTCTCTCTCTCTCTCTATCTCTCTGTCTGTCTGTCTCTCTCTCTCTGTCTCTCTCTCACTCTCTTCTGTCTATCTCTCTCTCTCTCTCTCTCTCTCTCTCTCTCTCTCTCTCTCTCTCTCTCTTCTGTCTCTGTCTCTGTCTCTCTCTCACACACAGACATGCTGTCTGCTGACTCCTTTTGTTTCTGTGTGTATCTCAGGGGAGAGTTTTTGGTGTACGAACGGAATGAAGTAAAAGCTGAGAAGCGGGAGTGGAAGAAGTACGATTTCCACTACGACAACGTGCCTTGGGCCCTGCTCACCCTCTTCACTGTGTCCACTGGAGAGGGCTGGCCGCAGTGAGTAACACACACACACACCCTCTTTTCTACACATGCCTCAATCTCAATCTCTATACTGTATACCCTAATCTCTGTCTCTCTCCCGCAGGGTGTTAAAGCATTCGGTAGATGCGACCTATGAGAATCAGGGTCCCAGTCCGGGCTACCGGATGGAGATGTCCATCTTTTACGTGGTGTACTTCGTTGTCTTCCCCTTCTTCTTCGTCAATATCTTTGTTGCTCTCATCATCATCACCTTCCAAGAACAGGGGGATAAGATGATGGAGGACTACAGTCTGGAAAAGAATGAGGTGAGAGAGGGATGGAGGGAGGGAGGGAGGGAGAGAGAGAGAGAGAGAGGGAGGAAGGGAGGACAGAGAGAGCAGGGAGATAAGATGAAGGATTACAGTGTGAAAAATAATGAGGAGAGAAAGGGATGAGGGGAGGGAGAGAGAACAGGGAGAGCAGAGAAATGAGGAGGGATGGAGACAGGGAGGAAAGGGATGAGGGGCGGGAGAGAGAGCAGGGAGAGCATAGAAATGAGGAGGGATGGAGACAGGGAGGAAAGGGATGAGGGGCGGGAGAGAGAGCAGGGAGAGCATAGAAATGAGGAGGGATGGAGACAGGGAGAAAGGGGGGAGGAAAGAGCAGAGGGAACAATTATGTGTGTTTGTATATATGGGAGGAGTTGTGTACAACAGAAGACACATTTCCATCTGGTATGGATTAATAAAGTATTGTTCATCTTCTTCTCCTTCCTCCTCCTCCTCCTCTGTCGTCCCCCCATCCAGAGAGGATGTATAGACTTTGCCATAAACGCCAAGCCCCTGACCCGCCACATGCCCAAGAACAAGCAGAGCTTCCAGTTCCGGATGTGGTCGTTTGTGGTGTCCCCACCGTTCGAGTACAGCATCATGGGTCTGATCGCACTCAATACTATAGTCCTCATGATGAAGGTGAGATCATATCGTCCTCCGACAGATGGCCTCATTCTAACGCAACGCTACCAGGAGCCATCTGTCTAGCAAATTGGGGAACTCATCCCCTTAGCATTTTATATTGTGTTCATCCACCTAACGCTCGTTCGTATTTCCTGAAAACCTTCTAATCTCAGGGTGAGATGAACCCCACATAACTGCTCTTCCTCCTGTGTGTGTGTTTGTGTTCAGTATAATGGGGCGTCTGACACCTATGATAAAGTCCTGAAGAACATCAACATCGTCTTCACTACCCTCTTCTTCATGGAGTGTATTCTCAAGATCATCGCCTTCGGGGTTTTGGTGAGGCTAGACACACGCTGTCACGCGCCCATCCAGAGTGACCTGCTATATCTGCTAGAGCTTCTTATTCCGATTAATCATTTATAAGTCGGGTTATTTTAGTGGACACAACTGGAGCATGTTATCCTAGTTACTCTCTAAACGCAACGCGATTGGCTAATGCAACTCCTAGTCCCTGTCTCCATGGTAACAATAATGTGATTGGCTAGTGCATACCTTCCTGTCGGTGTCCTCCATTAAGAGCAATGTGATTGGTTACCACCCTGTCTCTCTGCACTGCTATTGGTTTATGTCTCTTGTTCCCCCCCCCCCCCCCCCCCCCCCCATCACCACGGTAACAATAATGTGATTGACTGGTGCGAAATTCATTCCTGTCCATGTCCAATGTCGGAGAAATGTGATTGGTTACTTCTCTGTCTCTCTGCTCTCTGATTGGCTAAAATATGTCTTCTCTTCCTGTGCCCTAACAGAATTATTTTAAAGACGCTTGGAACATTTTTGATTTTGTCTCCGTGCTCGGAAGCTTCACTGATATCCTGGTGACAGAATTTTGGGTAAGTGCGTCTTGAGGCATAGTACTATAGGCTATGTGTGTGGGTTTTAATTAGCAGTGGGATGGGAATTAGTAAGTATGTGGTGGTGTGTACATGTGTCTACCACATACACACCTAACCTGTAAATGTCTACTGCTGATCTATGATTTGTTAATAAGATACTGGGTGTGTCACAATACTCTCTCCTTTCTCCCGAAGTGTGCACTTGTTCACTTCCCTTCATGGATTTCATTGGTGGACACTCCCTTGAATTTATCCATACACAGATCTGATGCTTTTACTATTGTGGGGAATAGTGAGCTCGTGCTTCCTAGTAGGAGGAGCTAGAGGTTGTTGGGACACACCCACTGTCTTTACACTGAGCTGAAAGATATTATTTTGGTGGATAGTAGGTCGTCTATTGGAACGCTCAAATTGCCATCCAACCCAATGTTATGTGTGTGTTGTTGTGTTGTCAAGTCTTGCTTGTCTGTGTCTGTTCCCACATATTTGTGTTTGTAATTGTGCTTCATCCTGTGTTGTATATGATAGATGTTTCGCTGTGTGTAGTAGGATGGCAGTGGTAAGAATTCACGATGTAGTTGAAATGTTATGTCCACGTTTCAATTTCAATTTCAGACTCTCCCCGTAGTCACATTCTACAGCAGGTCCTACAGGATCTCAATACACTGAGCTGAATGCTGTACAGCTGGTTGTGTTAATTGGTGGAACGGTCCGTTTGCTAAGAAATGACTTGTTTTGTTTGTGCGACAGAAGTGCAGCGTTATGTACCGCCAACTGTTTGTCCTCGATGCGTGCCGCTCCCCCAGTTCTCTCCACCTTGGAGCTTCGTCCAACAAAACTACATCAATAACAACGGCCCTGGGGCAGACAGTGGAGCTGTTTCCTCCTACTGCGGATTCCATCTGTAGATCTTTACCTAATGTCACCACGAGGAGAGCCTGAAACAAAACCACTCAAATTGGGTTGTTGTTGACTGATGTTTTGGATGGAAGCAGATTCATGTTTTTAAGCATGAATGTGCTTCCAAAAGCTCTGTGGCCTTGTTGTAACTATAGAAAGACGACATTTCTATGGTTGTAACTATGTTATACCTATGTTGTAACTATGTTGTAACTACCTTCATAATGATTCCTTTTCCTGTTCTATCTTTTTACATGCTTTCTTTAAAAACCAACCTCTCTGCTTTGTTGGCGTCCTACGCCCCCACTACTACTTCCTACTTCTGATAAATCCATCCAATCGAAATGCACTATGAATCCCCTCCCATGTTGTCCCATGCAATCCATGACGCCGACTGTGTGGTGTGCTGTTGTGTGATGGTGTGCTGTTGCCGTGCCCCACAAAAAAATCACCAAACCACCACGACTCCTCTCGCTGACACTCACTGTATCCATCCTGCTCCCTCCTTCCTTCCATCCATCCTTCTACATCTACCTGCCACATGTAGGAGGTTGGTTTGTCATTTATCTCTCAGACCTACACGCATCCCCGTTGGCCAATGTGTGGCCCCGCCCTCCTCCTGACTTCCCTGACCCTTCACCCCCAACCTTCTGGGCTTAGCTGCCTTTTAACCCCTGACCTCTGACCCAAGTGCATGCACTTCTGATTGGCAGTTGAATCGTGTGTGTGCCTGATGACTCCAGTGGGCTTCCTCTCGGCAGCTTTTGAAAGATCTGCTCCTTCTGGCACACTATTGGTCAGTTCATGGATAAAGGGTACATACACACACACACAAATAGAATCACACCTACACTCTGAGAAAAAAAGTGCTATCTAGAACCTAAAAGTGTTCTTCTGCTGAAGGAAGGAACCGTTGTGGAACACTGTGTCGACACACACATACAAATAGAATCACACGACGACGCACACACACACAATCATGGACACAAATGCACATGAATTGGTTGCTGTTATGTTCTGCATAGATTTGTCACTCACACACACACACGGACACTCACACATTGACCGTAGTGCTGCCAGAAGGACGTGTGAATGCTAGCCAAGGCTTCTGTTCTGCTTGACCAGATAGAGGGATACTCTAACACTGGTCTGCATGCAGCTGTAGCATCTTACACTGACGCCCTACTCTTCAGCCCCCTGCTAAAGAGAAGGTAGTTGCAATAGTGTTGCCATGCCATTGCCTGCATTGAAGCTGGATCTGTCTGCATGCTAGCTTCCTCTTTCTTGTCTTCCTCCTCGTCTTCCTCCCACTACTGCTTTGCACGCCAACCTGTGCCACACAACAGTAGTGCACCTCGTCGCACAAGAGATTCTGAGGTTAGGGTAGACAGTAGAGTAGACAGTTCAGAATGCTGAACACCTCATGACCAATCTCAGCCAATCACTTAGTGGCGAGGCGTGCCAGCTTCCTGTGTGTGTGTGCGGTTGAGGAGTGCAGTGTGTGTGTGTGTGCGTCCTGTCTGTTGGATGCCAGTACCTCCATACCTTGTGGCCTGCTTGCCCCCCTAAGATCAGTGCATTTGGTTTTTATAGAAAATAAATATACAACCTTCTACTTTTACCGGATTGGATGATGGCGTTTTTGATTTATTTTCAATTATGATTTTCTCCTTTTCTCTTTCTCTCTTTTCGTTCCATACGTTTTGTTTTGCGTTGCGTGTTTCTTTGGCTTCTAGTCAGGTCTGTTGTGTTATGGTTGTATTTTGGTATCATTTGAATAATTTAACGTTTTGACCTCCTCTCTCCTATTTAACCTCCTCTCTCCTATTAAACCTCCTCTCTCTCTCCTATTTAACCTCCTCTCTCCTATTTAACCTCCTCTCTCTCCTATTTAACCTCCTCTCTCCTATTAAACCTCCTCTCTCTCTCCTATTTAACCTCCTCTCTCCTATTTAACCTCCTCTCTCCTATTAAACCTCCTCTCTCTCTCCTATTTAACCTCCTCTCTCCTATTTAACCTCCTCTCTCTCTCCTATTTAACCTCCTCTTTCTCTCCTATTTAACATCCTCTCTCTCTCCTATTTAACCTCCTCTCTCTCTCCTATTAAACCTCCTCTCTCTCTCCTATTTAACCTCCTCTCTCCTATTTAACCTCCTCTCTCCTATTAAACCTCCTCTCTCTCTCCTATTTAACCTCCTCTCTCCTATTTAACCTCCTCTCTCTCTCCTATTTAACCTCCTCTCTCTCTCCTATTTAACCTCCTCTCTCCTATTTAACCTCCTCTCTCCTATTTAACCTCCTCTCTCTCTCCTATTTAACCTCCTCTCTCCTATTTAACCTCCTCTCTCCTATTTAACCTCCTCTCTCTCTCCTATTTAACCTCCTCTCTCCTATTTAACATCCTCTCTCTCTCCTATTTAACCTCCTCTCTCCTATTTAACTTCCTCTCTGTCTCCTATTTAACCTCCTCTCTCTCTCCTATTTAACCTCCTCTCTCCTATTTAACTTCCTCTCTGTCTCCTATTTAACCTCCTCTCTCTCTCTCCTATTTAACCTCCTCTCTCTCTCCTATTTAACCCCCTCTCTCCTATTTAACCCCCTCTCTCCTATTTAACCTCCTCTCTCCTATTTAACCTCCTCTCTCTCCTATTTAACATCCTCTCTCTCTCCTATTTAACCTCCTCTCTCCTATTTAACCTCCTCTCTCTCTCCTATTTAACCTCCTCTCTCTCTCCTATTTAACCTCCTCTCTCTCTCCTATTTAACCTCCTCTCTCTCTCCTATTTAACATCCTCTCTCTCCTATTTAACCTCCTCTCTCCTATTTAACCTCCTCTCTCTCTCCTATTTAACCTCCTCTCTCTCTCCTATTTAACCTTCTCTCTCTCTCCTATTTAACATCCTCTCTCTCTCCTATTTAACCTCCTCTCTCTCTCCTATTTAACCTCCTCTCTCTCCTATTTAACCTCCTCTCTCCTATTTAACCTCCTCTCTCCTATTTAACCTCATCTCTCTCTCCTATTTAACCTCCTCTCTCCTATTTAACCTCCTCTCTCCTATTTAACCTCATCTCTCTCTCCTATTTAACCTCCTCTCTCTCTCCTATTTAACCTCATCTCTCCTATTTAACCTCCTCTCTCTCTCCTATTTAACCTCCTCTCTCTCCTATTTAACCTCCTCTCTCTCTCCTATTTAACCTCCTCTCTCTCTCCTATTTAACATCCTCTCTCTCTCCTATTTAACCTCCTCTCTATCTCCTATTTAACCTCCTCTCTCTCCTATTTAACCTCCTCTCTCTCCTATTTAACCTCCTCTCTCTCTCCTATTTAACCTCCTCTCTCTCCTATTTAACCTCCTCTCTCCTATTTAACCTCCTCTCTCCTATTTAACCTCATCTCTCTCTCCTATTTAACCTCCTCTCTCCTATTTAACCTCCTCTCTCTCTCCTATTTAACCTCCTCTCTCTCCTATTTAACCTCCTCTCTCCTATTTAACCTCCTCTCTCCTATTTAACCTCATCTCTCTCTCCTATTTAACCTCCTCTCTCTCCTATTTAACCTCCTCTCTCCTATTTAACCTCCTCTCTCCTATTTAACCTCATCTCTCCTATTTAACCTCCTCTCTCCTATTTAACCTCATCTCTCTCTCCTATTTAACCTCCTCTCTCTCCTATTTAACCTCCTCTCTCCTATTTAACCTCCTCTCTCTCTCCTATTTAACCTCCTCTCTCTCCTATTTAACCTCCTCTCTCCTATTTAACCTCCTCTCTCCTATTTAACCTCATCTCTCTCTCCTATTTAACCTCCTCTCTCCTATTTAACCTCCTCTCTCTCTCCTATTTAACCTCCTCTCTCTCTCCTATTTAACCTCCTCTCTCTCCTATTTAACCTCCTCTCTCTCTCCTATTTAACCTCCTCTCTCTCTCCTATTTAACCTCCTCTCTCT